>NW_025875474.1:0-1132 GCF_002878395.1 Capsicum annuum
TTTTAATTTCAATAATTTTCTAAACTAAGTCTTGCCCATGAGGCAAGAGTTGCATATATGTCAATAATCTAATCAGTGCAATTACAGAATAAATTGTTGCCTCTTGGGAAAAAGTTTTTAATTTTAACAATTTTCTAAAGTCTTGCCCATGAGACATGGTTATAATTCATGTGCAGCAAAAGGGATGGATATTGTCTAGACTATCTCTAAGAAAGGCATGGTTGAAGATACCTGCAACAAATTTTTCTGCCACTTTAGCATGCTGCTTAACTAAGTCTTCTTTAGCACTAACATTAACCAGAGCATCTGATAACTTTTCTATCAACTTCTTTGGACTTTCCTTGGCTTCATTATCAATAGTTACTGCTTTTAAGGTCACTTCTGGTGACTGGTTGTCATTTTCTGGAGTTTCTTTTAATGGATCCTGCTCCAAATTTACAAGTGTTAAAGTGAGAATAGTGAAGTTAACAAGCACTAACAAGGAATTACCAGGAAAAAAAAGGCAAGCACACAACAACATCAAGCTTGGGATAAAATTTCATTACTATATTAGCTAATATAATGTAAAATGCACATGGAACTAACTAGCAGTCATTTAACTTTTCTCTTAATATTTTGGCTGATCAACAATTAAGGGACTGAAATAATCAACATTCTTTCACACCTATATTGGTCTTTTGGCTTAAGAATCTGAGACTCGTGGCATCAAAACTAGAATCTTTGAATATAGAGCTTGAGTTATTTAAAACTATAAATTTACCGCTACCACATCAAATTTAATAGAAAGTAAATTTAGTGGATATCAATTCTACAAAATCTAAAAATACAAAATGTCATTCAAGTGCCCGTTTACTAAGTAACTAGATGGCTCCAACACTAAATGTTGTTCCCATACTTCTACTTTTACAATTAAGTCATTGATATATTGGATCAATCTAAAGTTGAAGCTTTCAGCTTCCAAGCATACTAAAATGACAAATGACAAATTCTTGGCAATGGTTCATTGGAAAACAAAGGATTCTCAAATATTTATGTCTGAAACTTGAATACTGCAGTTCCAAAGAACTGGTAGACACAACTCAGGGAGAAAGAGGCAGGAGAAAAATAAAGATATAATACATGAAAGACGACC
>NW_025875475.1:0-1108 GCF_002878395.1 Capsicum annuum
TGAAGTTTGTTCCTCCATAGCTTTTTCCATATGTCTATTTAATTAACTGAGTAAAATATTTATTGTGGAATGGAGAGAATGTTTGCTTCAACGCATGAAGGCTTGCTTTTGCAATGCCTTCGGCTTTCTTTATTTATAGAACGAAAAGTAACTTTACAATCCAATCTTTACATGTTTTTAAAATGTAAACGAAAAAGTCAAAAAGGGAGGCTAGGCTACTAACTAGCCTTTCATTTCCTACAATCCTACAACTTTACATCTTTACGTAAAAGTCTAAAGTTTGTACAATAATTCAACAATAATAAGACTTTGTACAATAATTCAACAATATCTTGTCTCCATTGATTTTATCGTATCTGCCATATCTCCATTATTGCTTCTTATCTTATCTTTCCAGTTGGCATTTTGTATTCTTTCATTCTAGATGTACTTCTGAAATAATATTATCTTCTCCATTACACCTTGAACATTGGTGATCTGGATATTTGTGTTCAATTATTTTACAATATCTTGTCAGCAGTCCGTCTGAAATAAATCCTTTTTTAATTGCTCTTGCGGTAGATTGTTTTTCTGGGTTGAGTAATGTCATTATCCATTGTCTGACATCTTCCATATCTGCTTGTCGTAGCTCTTTTGAATTAGAGTAAATCATTTGATGATCTCTCGAATAATAGCTCCATATTAGGTTTCCATTAGTATAATTATTTGCTAGTTCTTGAATAATCGTAGCTAGTCCAATAAGTCGTTTATTCGCGTAGAAGTTCGGTATCTCAATTCTGGGTATCTCCGGTTGTTGTGTAATATCTTCTGGTATGATCATGTCTCTAGTTAGTCCTATCTTTACAACTTGTATAACTGGTTTTATTTCGTCATATAGTATCTCTGCCGGTGCAGTATCACACTTTATATAAAATAAATTTCCTTTCGTTATCCTTTTGTAGGTGGTGAATATCTTGTATAATTCTTCCATAACTATTAATTCTTCTCCGTCTTGGGTATATATGGTGTTTAATAGTCCATAGTCAAAACAGATTTTTACTAGGCTTGGGTTAGTTTCGGATAGTGCAATTAGTTTGTTATATCCTTGTAATTTTTGGGTTATATAGTT
>NW_025875476.1:0-3692 GCF_002878395.1 Capsicum annuum
ATTCAATCGATTATGGTTAGATAAACTTATTTAACTCGTGCTTGTGATATTTTTATTCAAATTTTAGAAGAATAACTCATAATAATTAGTTTGTTGTTAATTATTTTATCAATTGAAGACATATAAATTATTTTCTAAACATTTGGTTGTATGTTAGTAGTTGAGTGATTTTGATAATTTTTAAAAGTTGAGGGCATAAAATCATATTTAAAAAAGATTTTTCAAAAGTCTAAAAAAAAATTTCAAAAAGACATGGTCAAACACAACTCCAACTCCAACTTCATCTTCAACTCCAACTCCAACTCCGGAAAAAAGTAGTTTTCATGGCCAAACGACTACAAAGTCTTAGTACAAGTTCCGATAAAATCAATAACTTTTGTTTAGATTCTGTATTTACAGTAAAAACATATAAATACCTAATGGCATACTATGCAACTAAGCCAGACGTGTTATAGATACGATAACAATTTCTAAACGTGTATAAATTTCAAGTTCTGATTCCGCTACTATAGATAAGGTATCTAGGAGGATGACTTTTAAAATTATGTGCAATATTTTATACGAATAACTTTATCTGAGAATTGGATCAAAATAGTGTCAAATAAGGGACAATTTCAATAAATGGGTTTGTCAGATTTTTCATGACCAAAATAGTGAAAACGCATGGACATAGAGCACCTTCAGTATGCAATTTTCACATTAAAAAAATAGACGGACGTTAAATATATTTACACTAAAGGTGCTCTACTTTCACGAGATTTCAGTGAATCTTTTATATTTCAAGGAAAGGCTCATTGATAGTCATGAGCTTTCTGTGAATTTTACGTTTTTGAAGAAAGACTCATTTCCTTCAATGCACCTTCAACATAAATTTTAGTATCTCGAAATCTGAAAAGACCGTTATCGTCTGAATTGATGGGACAATAGAAGACCATTTTTTCACATACTAAAGACTCATCTTTACAACGCACTTTCAGTCAAATTACAAAAATACCGTGTTATTATACTCGTAATAGCTTGGGATGCAGTCGAGTGGCACTATCCAGAAAGGGTACTATGTCAGTTTGGGTTGATTCAAAATATTCCGAGTAGAATATTGTGTGATCCCAAACATTTTCAGTTGAATCAGAGAGGTAGAGCTAACTTTAATTGGCATCATTTCTTTATTAAAGAGGTTGAAATCAAGAGAGATAGACGAAATCGCAATGCTGAGCCTGATTGTCTCGAAGATGACAATGAATATGTGCAGTGGTATAACACGATTACTCGTCATTTGACCAATAATCGCTCATCAATTTAGACAAGGTTATCAGAGTTTTGCAGGCAGACACGAAATTTTGGTACAACACTACCTCATAATTATCTGCATAATTATGCTTTACTTTCAGCTTCCTTACGTAAGTTCTGGTAGGCCATAAAGTTACGTGATATTATTAGTAAAACCCCACCCTACATTACAACTTACAAGATCATAAAAGAGTTTTATATAGCTGTCAATAGAGTCTTCTACCTCTCATACCTGCTAAATATTTTCATTTTTGTTGTCTTATGTTTAAAGTTGAGAAATGTTTGTTGGATTAACCTGCTGTTAAAGTGTCACATCCATTGGTTGGTTGTATATGGTAATGGGTATAACAGGAAGTGTCAATTCTTTACTCCAGTAATTCTCAATGAAAAACTCACAATGGGTTGCGAGGTTGGTAAAGATTTGGCATGCCAAAAGTTTATAGCCTCGTTGTAAACTTGTAATGCTTTGGGGGTCATTTGTAATCTGTAGGTTCAACATCTAATGCTTCTGTTTTAATAGACATCTCCAACAAATCAATATTCATCATATAACGCACCGTATCAGGTGCCACCATAAACATTTGCAAAGACTCATTATCAAGTATGAAAATTTCAGAATAACGAGCATTATCCTGCACAGTTAAAAATGATCATCTACCCGAAATAACAAGCCTTATTCCATTTGGATTAGTTTTCATTCTAATGTGTAAGTTTCTAACTAGTCAATCATACTCAACATTTAGTGGAAGTTTAACAACTGCATGAGCACTGCAACTATATCTAACTGTATCAGATTCATATATGACATCGCCGCCCCAATACAATGCAATTTTAACATGAAGCTCATTCGACATTTTTAAACTTGTAAAAATAACTTTAGTTATTAATAAATTATTTACTCAATAGGGAGAGCAATACACTAAGAAAAAATTACTAATCTTTTTACTCCAATTCAGATTGAAGGATACATCAACGGAAAAGTACAATTGTTTTTGTGAACTTAGTAATATACATGACAATGAAGAGGATGTATGTATATATAGAGGGACAAAAAATAATTTTGAAGACACTCTGCATAAGAGTGTATTTTTAATTTGGTGGAAAGTGCATTGTTGTCCATGAGTTTTTAAGGTATGAAAAAGTTATCCCATATTATCCCATCAATTCAGAAAATGACAACCTTTTTCAAATTTTTGACCAGTAAATTTCACAGAAGGCTCATGACGATTAATGTATCTTTCTTTAAAATGTAAAAAAATTACTGAAGACTCGTGAGAGTAGAGTACCTTCAATATAAATATATTTTATTGAGATGAAGAATGAGGACCTCGGGTAAAGAAAGAGATGTTGTAAAGTTGAGATGAAGTGAAGATAAAGAATTATTTTTTGGAGAAAACTCTCAAAGGTATTTTTGTAATTTGACTGAAGGTGCATTGTAAAGATGAGTCTCTAGTGTGTGAAAGAATGGTCTTCTCTTGTCCCATCAATTCAGTTGATGACAATTTTTTTTTCAGATTTTGAGATAATAAAATTTATGTTGAAGATGCATTGAAGGAAATGAGTCTTTCTTTTAAAATGTAAAATTCACAGAAGGCTCATGACTATCAATGATCATTTCCTGAAAATGTAAAAGATTCACTGAAAACTCGTGAAAGTAGAGCACCTTCAGTGTAAATATATTTAACGTCCGTCTGTTTTTTAACGTGAAAATTGCACAATGAAGGTGCTCTATGTCCATACGTTTTCACGATTTTGATCATGAAAAATCTGACAAACCCACTTATTGAAATTGTCCCTTATTTGACACTATTTTGATCCAATTCTCACTTTATCCTATATCATTCACAATTATTGTGAAATTCTTTTTCATTTTTTATTGAGATAAAAGCATTCAGTATCTCCAAATTATGGTCAAAATTACTACGACACACCCAACTTTACAGGGATCCAATTAACTCCCCCACCTCCTCATTCAATTTTAGTGTATTTTTGTCATTTTTTTATGCTGGCATGGGATCTTTATTACATAAAATGGGGTCCATATCAGCTAAAAAGGTTGACAAAAATACGCTAAAATTTAATTAAGGGGGGTAATAAGACCCCGTGAAGTTGGAGTGTGTCGTATCAAATTTGACCATAGTTCAGGGGTACTAGATGTTTTACTCTTTCTTATTTGGTATTTAATATTTGTATTGAAGTTCGATTAAATGTGAATTCACATGTAGAAATTTTACATTGAAGAATAAAATGTTTCATAACAAAAACGACTTCATATCTGGAATTTGAATTCGAGACCTCTGATTAAAAATCACCGACAGCTATCAAGTTTTCCGATAATTATCAGCAGACTAAACTCTTGGTTACCTTTATTAACTTTATAGCCACATTTGAGTCACAGCAGGAAC
>NW_025875477.1:0-3657 GCF_002878395.1 Capsicum annuum
ATACTATTATATACAAAGACCAAAGAAGAACATTTAAAATTATTAGAACAATTTACGGATATAATAGAAAAATAGGGAATAAGTTTAAGTGAGAAGAAAGCAGAAATTATGAAAAATATGATAGAATTTTTAGGAGTACAAATAGATAAAAGTGGAGTAAAAATGCAACAACATATAGTACAAAAAATAATAAATTCAAAAGAAGAATTAGATACCAAAAAGAAATTACAATCACTTTTAGGATTAGTAACCAAGTAAGAGAATATGTACCAAAATTAGCGGAAAATCTAAAGTCCTTACAAAAAAATTTTAAAAAGGATGTAGAATATAATTATAACGAAGAAGATAAAAAACAAGTTCAGAAAATAAAAAACTTTGTAAAGAATTACCAAAATTACAATTTCCAGATGAAAATAGAAAATTTATATATATAGTAGAAGCAGATGCTAGTGAATGTAGTTATGGAGGAGTACTTAAATATAGATATGAAGAAGAAAAATTAGAACACCATTGTAGATACTACTCAGATACGTTTAATGAAACAGAAATAAAATGAGAAATAAATAGAAAAAAATTATGCTCATTTTATAAATGTTTATTAGCATTTGAGCCATATATTGTATATAACAAGTTTATTGTACGAACAGATAATACACAGGTTCGGTGGTGGCTAACAAAGAAAATACAAAATTCAGTTACAACAAAAGAGATTCGGAGACTAGTCTTGAATATATTAAATTTCACATTTATAATTGAAGTAATTAGTACTAACAAAAATGTTATTGCAGATTATATATCAAGATAAAGCTACACAGACTGATATAATAGAAGAAGATACTCTAGAAAAGATATTCAACACTCTAACTACGCTTTCAATGAAAGTGGACAGTATGGGTAATGAAATAGAAAATCTAAAGTCTAATGAAGTTAAACTGAAGTCTATAGCTACAAATCAGCTAACTCAGCAATGTGCAGAGCTATGTCGATCGAAAGATATTAAAATTCCAGAGCTAGAAGGAGACGTTGGGACACTCCATAGAACACATAACGTTTATCAATCTACTTCTGCAGGTACAAGCAAAGGAGTTAGGAAAAACACAAATATGAACCTAAACAGGCTATTTGATAAACCATTTATTCCAAATACACCAAAAGATCCTATGTTCATACCCCCACAAATTACCACATACCGAGAAAGTTTAAACCAAGACAAAAAGACCTACAACTATACAACCCGAACATACATAGAAAATATTTACAAAATATAAACTTTCTTAAACACCAACCCCAGAGCTATAAACATCCAAGAGCCACATACGAATTATATAACCCAGAAGCTAACCGGATACAATAAGCTAATTGCTTTACCCAAAATCAAACCAAGTCTATTGAAAACCTGTTACGAATATGGATTACTTAGTACCATATATACCCAAGACGGAAATGAAATATCCAATCATTTAACATTTTTAAAAGAATAACCAAAGGTAACCTATTTTTTATAAAATTTTACACGGCACCAGCAGAGATATTGTATGATGAAGTTAAATCACCTATACAAGTTGTAAAAATAGGAATGACTCGAGATAGGATTCTACCAGAAGATATCACTCCACAACCAGAAATACCTAGAATTGAGATACCAAATTTTTATGCAAATAAGAGAATTATCAGACTATCCACAATTCTTCAAGAGTTAGCAAACACTTATCGCAACAGAAATCCCATATGGAGTTTTTATTCAAGAGGTAATGTAATAGTATACTCAAATTCAAAGGAACTACGAGAAACAGATATGGAAGACGTTAGGCAATGGATCTTGACTTTACTCAATCCAGAGAAAAAACCTATCGCCAGAGCCATTTAAGAAAAATTTATTTCGAAAGAATTATTAACCAGATATTGCAAGTTAATTGGACATAAATATCCAGACCATCAATGTTCAAAATGTAACGGAGAAGATAATATTGTCCCAGAAGTTCAACTGGAATAGAAGAAGATAAAAACGACAGTTGAAAGATGCAAGATATAAAGCAATAATGGAGATACAGAGCAATAAAAAGAAGATAACTACGGATAAAGAAAGAAGACAAAGAAAGTAATTCAAGGAGAAAAAGAAATATGGAAGATAGCTAGATAGCTTTATGTAAATATCATGTAACTAAGATTTTTTGACTTTTCTTAGTCTTTTATGGCAAGTAGTGCCATTATTACATTTTTGGCAAGTAGTGCCATTATTAGACTTTTGGCAAGTAGTGTCATTATTAGATTAGACATTAGCTTTAGGACTCTTTGCAGAAATATTTTTTTTATTTTTGTAAAGTAGCTGACAGATGTAAAGAAAAATAGTGTACGCATTTTCATATAAATAAACGAGCACTTGCTCAGATGAAGGCAAGCCTTCATACATTGAAGCAAAAAATCTCTGGTCCACAACAAAAAAAATTTGCTTATTTATTAAAAAAACAGGTATATTTTAATGGAAAAATCTATGGAGGAACAAAGCTTAGAATTATCAAAACTACCAGAACAGGTATATTCATTTACTATTATGAATAGCTAAATTCACAAATTTCTAACAATCATGATATGATAAAAGAAGTTCATGTTAGTTGCTTTATAGTAGAATTATTCAAAAAATAGCATGTTAAGAATTTTATTAGCAAAGTGAAAAAAGAGAAAAATCCCTAAGAACTATATCATCCTAAAGGTGAAACTGGTGAGGCAAGAAAGGTGTGATAAGGGAGTAACCAAAGTAGAGGCGCTGTTTAAGGAAAAAGTATCCAGATTACCATGCTAATAGTTACCGAAGAATATGTTATTTAAGAATAATCTAGTATATAGCAATCTAAAGTGATCATATTTTATTATGTGCATGATTGAAGGAAATATTTTGAAAATAGCAATTTTATGAAAAATGGATAATTATTTATCTGACGAAATGGTAGATAAATTTAAATTACTCGTTTTATATGTACTTAAGGATATAGAAATAGTGGATATAAGAAAAATCATATTGGAAAAAATATTTGATAGATATTTTATGACTAGAATTAATTATATACCACACCTACCGAACTACTCTTATAAATACTTACATGCCAAACCCATACACTAACTATGATAAATTATATATATTTAGAATTTTGGAAAAAAGATATGAGAAACATACAATTAGTATAAAAACAAATAAAAATAAATTTACACAAATACATGGAAACTAAAGATGTAAAATATATAGAATTCCTTAATGAAAATATGCAAGAACTACTTAGACTAAAACAAACAACTGAAAAATATTGCGAAAAAGCATTTAATCAAGCCTAAATGACAAAAGATACTAAAATACTTGTTTTATATATACTTAGAGATATAGAAATTATGGACATAAAGAAAATAATATAGAAAAAATTACAAGATTATGAAGAGGAAGAATTATTAAACAGTATAGCAAACTTACACATATATTATGAACAACAATATTATTTAGATTCAGATGGATATTATGCAGACAAAAAATGTCAGGATATATTAAGAAAATTAGAGCAAACCAAGAAGACCTACATAAAGAAATTAATTATAGAAAACAAATTAGAGAAATAATGGAAAATCTAATAGAAAAATTAAAATGGATAGACGAAACCTTAAAAAATCTAG
>NW_025875478.1:0-1995 GCF_002878395.1 Capsicum annuum
GTTTTCTTATTTCTGATGTTCTAGATATTATATTTTCATCTTCTTTTTTATCAAGAGTGTTTATTTTCGTGTTTATATTTTCTAAGTTTTCTTCATTAATTACTTCTAGTTTTTCATTGATTCCTAAATTTTTTGTATTTTTAAGATTTCTGTATATGTTTCACTATCTTCCGAATCATAATTATTTGTTTCTTCAACATTTATTGTATTAATTTCTAATTCCTTGGTTTCTATTTCTTTATTGTCTATTTCTAATTTTTCTTGAAATTGATTTGTCTCATTTAATAATTTTTGTTCTTTATCTTTTTCTTATTTTTCTTTCTGTCTTTTTTCATACAGATCTTTTCGGATTTGTAGTTCTTTTTCTAATTCAGCAATCCTACTATTTTTAGTTTCTTCTATTTTTCGTATTTCTTCTGTAGTTTGTTGTTTTATTTTTTCTATTTCCTTTTTTCTATCTATTTCTTTATTTTCTTTTTCTATTCTCACCATAGCTGTCAATTTATCTTCTAATTTTAATTCTTCTTTCTCTAACATTAAATATAAATATTCACCTATTTTCTTATACCTTCTCCCTAGATTAGAAAATACTATTTTTATTTTTAACCCTTCATGGTTTTCATATGTTTTTTCATCTATTATAAATTTTTCTTTGTTCATTTTTTATTTAATTATTAATAGATCATGTTGGTATGTATATTCTAGACTATCTATTGTTGATTCTATATTTGATATTTCTTCTTTTTGTGCATTTATTGAGCTTTTACTAACTCCTGCAATTATATTATACTGTAGTCTTTCTAACCTTATTTTTAATTCTTTACGTTTTTCAAATATTATTTGTTTTAATTCTTTATATTTTTGTACGTTATTCATTTAAATAATATTTTGAGGAATAAATCTCATCATAATTAATGAATTAATTAAATAAATCCATATATATACTACTTCCGTATTTTTTAAATAACAAGGCTCTGATACCATTTTTGTAGGGGGTGCAGATTAGGCGCGGTAACTAGGCTTGTCCTTCTCATGCCTCCAATGGCTTCTATTTATAATGAGAAACTTTACATAATTTTACACGTTTCTAAAAAATTTAAAGACTTGAAAAGTCTTTTTTTACCTAACCTAATTAAAGTTCTGACATATTTTACATGAAAGTCTTTACAAAGACTTTAATATCTAACTATAATACAAAAATTTATAAATGCTTTTGGCTTGAAAAGTCAAAAAAGCCTATTCTATCTAAAGACTTTATAAACTTTATATAATAAACTTTACGTAAGGTAAAGTTATGCTATTTTATTCATATGTCTTTTGTTTTTATCTCTTTCTTCCGTATCTGCTTTGGTTATCTTCTCTATTTTTTGTCAGTGTAGCATTACATCTGAAATATAGTTGCGCTTTCCACTACATCTGCTGCATATATGGTCTTTGTATTTTTGGCCAACTTTTTCACAAAATTGATCCATAGCTTCTTCTGAAATAATTCCCTTACTGGTAGATCTCGTTAATGGTTGTTCTTCTGGTCTGAGGAGTGTTAATCCCCATTTTCTAAGTTCTTTCATGTCATGGTCTCTAACTTCTTTGCAAGTTGAATAAATCAATGCTTGATTCCTTGAATTATATATCCAAACTGGCTTTTTATTTGAATAATTATTAAGTAATTCTGATAATATATTGCTTATTACAATAACTCTTTTGTTGCGGTAAAATGCTGGTATATGCGTTTTTAGTATCTCGGTCTGTTCACATATTTCTTTCGGAATAATATAATATCTGGTCATACCCATTTTGACCACATTAATAGTCTATTTAATTTCGTCAAATAATATTTCTGCTGGTGCGGAATAAAATCGAACATAGAATAATTTTCCGTTGATAATTCTCTTATAAGTCATAAATTCTTTGTGAATTTCTGGGATTCCTGCTAACTCTTCTCCATCGGTTGTATAAACTGTAGATAATAGTCCATAATAGTAACATGATTTAATA
>NW_025875479.1:0-1394 GCF_002878395.1 Capsicum annuum
GTGATATTATGATTGAGAAAAACCTATATTTAGTATTTTTAAAACAGTAGCAATTAATATTTTATATACATTATAATAGAAAATTTCACTTTAATGGTTTGATTGGAAAATAGTGAGCGTAAGGCGCTTAATATTGTGATAATTCAGATTCAGCATTTTTATAAGTGAAAGTTCTAATAAATCACAGTTTAATTAAAACCTTTTTGATTTTATAAATTTATGATTCAAATATTATGTGTATGTGTGTTTGTGAGTGATCGAGTAAGAGGGAGACAGACTAACCACATAAAAAAACCAATAAAGTGGCTAAAAGAAACAAAATTGTTGGAGCTTTAGCTATGTTTTGGGTATAGAAAAGTTTTCTTCTTTTTGACTTTAGACTGTGCTTCTTATTTTGACATTTTATAATACATGGTCCACCAATTACTTGCCATAAATTTACTTCCAATTGTGAAAATGTGAATAAAATGGAGAACTAATATTACATGAGATAATTTTAACACTAGCCAGCCCATCTGAGGATTACAAAACTCATGACAAGGCATAATATTGAGAGAACTTAGTTATACAAGCACACAATTTATGCTAGCATTTGATCATAAATTTACAAATATTTTTGGCATATGGAGTGAAGTTTTAGGTAAAGTTTCAATATGTGTTTGATCATAAATTTTGGGAAACTTATTTCACTGTTTTTAAAAAAAAAATGAAATGTGATTTATACCCATAAGTACTAAAAACTATACAAAATACCTATAAATTTAACGCAAAATTATCATTTTATAATGAACTACATACTCCATGATCCAAAAATTATCTTACTAATAACACAATTTACAATTAATTTACTCATCAACCAACGAAAACGGTGCAAATATCACTAGCTCTATATTACAATAGTGAATTCTTTTTGAGTATAAACAGAGTCACAAGAAAGAGCCATCAACTAGAAAGCAGTTTGCCCAACTTCGCTTCTTCTCAATTATAGTTGGAGTAATAACTAATGCGTTCAATTTATACAATTTAAAAGTTTGAGGTGAGTTTCCAATTTCTAAAAGAACTCATAAACTAGATTTTGAGCCCAAATTCTTTTTTTTTTAAAAGTTTATTGGGATCTTGAGTTTTTTGCCAAAAACATTTGAGAAAAATGAAAATTTCTACTATCAAACAAATTTTATCAAAAGTTTTTTAAAAAAATTACTTGAGATATTTATGGACAAACGAGTGTTAACTTTACATATGGCATTGTAATTGAATGGGAGGGGGGGAGTGCATCTTGAGGGGACATAATTTTGAAAGGGTTTATAGTCTAAATTAATATCTACACATATATGGTATAATTGAAAGCTATATTAGGTGTGACCACACTTGCTATTATAGTCTATCCTAGATTC
>NW_025875480.1:0-2063 GCF_002878395.1 Capsicum annuum
GTCGTTTGGTAGAGTATATAAAAATAATGTAAAATATGGTGTATTAGTAATGCTTGTGTTAGTTATGCTTGGATTAATTATGCTTGTATTTTTCTTATGCAGTGTTTGGTTCGATGTATTATAAATAATATGAATTACCTAATTTTTTTATTTTTTTTTACATAATACCCTCAATATATATGTTGGAAAGGATGCAAATTTTTTTTAAGGGATAATAGGGTCTTTAAGCATATTAATGCACACATTAGATCCATTGCATTACTAATGCCATGGATTTCGAGAATTAGTAATACACACCTCAATACACAATAAGTGTATAACTAATGTTTGTATTAGTTATACATAGGGTAAAAAGGTATACCAAACAAGGTACTATTAATACACATTAAACTAATGCATGCATTAACATTCCAATACACTCTACCAAACGCCCCCTGCGGTGTTTGAATTTGAATATACATATGAATATGAAGAGGTGGTATTAAAATTTGAATGCTAAATAATTTACACTCTACGTTAAGTTTTCTAGGATCTAAATTGTAAAATTTGGTCTTATCAACAAAATATTTTTAAAAATTATATGGTGATTGGTGATGACGATAACTAACGATGACAAGATGGCGTGGCGGTTGTGTGTGTCGATTGGGGACAATGTTAATTGACGCTATTGATTGTAGTAGCAGTAATTTGTAGTGATGGCGGCTGACAATGTACTCGTTAACGATGATGATAGTTGGTGATCACAATTGATAATTGTGATGTGATGACGATCAACAGAGTAGGCAATCTTAGTAGAAATCCTTGAATAGAGACTTCTTAATGATACATTAAGACTTTATTATTAGAACTCTTTATCATTCGGATCTAATCAAACACATTAGGTTAAACTCCTAGTGTATTCACCAAAACCTAGTAGCATAGTTGGTTTTTGAAAAGAGCTTCAGGGCAAATGTGAAATTTATAATTTTGAAAATAAATTAAAGTATTCGCTACAACAAGTAAAGATGATCCAGTGATATAAAATTAACAACACATGTTTAATTTAAACCGAGTAAGATCACCCTCTCGAAGCACGGTAAAATTTTCTTCGTGTGATTAAGACCTATAGATCATAAATTCGAATCGTGAAAGCAACGAGATACTTTGTACATCAAGCGGCCTTTTTTTTTTTCCATATAAGTTAAACTCTTTGAAAATTGAGCTCATCAAAAGCACATCTTTAAGGCTAAGTGACCAGACCTATCTTAGTCTATATATATATGTTAAAGTGAGTATCAAATTGACAAGAGGAAGCATAGCAAGCAAAGTTTAGGGATAGATGAGTTGAATCATAATAGTGGAAAAAAGAAAGAAAAAAAAGGCATAAAGGGAATTGATGTTGATATTCCATGTGATAATCAGAGAGGCACATGTAAAATACCCACACTTAGAAAACAGAAGAAGCACCTTTTCATCTTTTTTTTTTTTCTTGAACACAAAAAATCAATTAATTGGTGGTCTGACCATATTTAAATATGTTTATACCCTTATTTTATTACTTTCTAACTTCTTTTAATTAATATTTTTTATTCCTCAATGAAACATCAAATATTTGGCTTACACCAACGAGGGTTGCGATGAAATACATAAAATTTCTCGGTTCTTGACTTTGAATTAAAGCTCTAGATATGGAAAGATTCCGTTGGGGAGCATTCCTCCCTTAAATAGGCTTAACACAATGAGAATTCAGAGCTTCAATACATGTATCGAATTTTGAATGAGAAGCAAAAGAAAAAAAAAGTTGGCTTATAGCTGTGGAGCATTTTGGTTTATGTATCGTTTCCAAAGGTTGAAGATTCTCTTTATGTGAATGCACATGACTAATAGCCTATTTGGGATTTGCTTATTTCCGAGGAAAAAAAAAATACTTCTTTTAAAAAGAAATGTGTTTAATAAACTTACAAAAGTACTTTTAAAAATAAGTAGAAACAATTTTTCTGCTTCTCAAAATAAGCGGAAGCAGAAAATTATTTTTTTATGACAAAAATATCCCTATCACACACACAAATATATATATATATATA
>NW_025875481.1:0-1005 GCF_002878395.1 Capsicum annuum
ATAAGAAAACAAGTAAGAAACCAACTTGTTTTCCAAGAAAATACCATACAAAATAAAGAAAAAAAAATACCCTCACTAATAAGTGAATTTTTGAGCTGTTTTTTTAAATGTATAAAATAAGTGAATTGTTCATACTTCAAGAGACATGGGAAATTTTGTTAAAAGTGAAAAAAGAGTTTTGAAATGGGGTGTAGGTGACTCAAGTTTTAAAAATTGAGTGTAGGTGAAAATTACTTTATTATGGATTATGAAAGTTGAAAAAGTTTGAGAATTGCTCACACATTTTTTAATTTACACTTTGATCCAAGTAAAACCTAATATAACTAGAAATGAAGGAAAAAATACGCGTTTCTCTGTTTTCTCATTTATTGTTGTTTTTTCTCTCTTCACGATTTTGTTGTTCATTGTTGTTGCTGCTTTATTCATCATTTTCTACTTCATTATCATCTTCTTCTTCATTATCATCATCATTTTTTTCTTGTTGACTATTGTTGTTGTTGTTACCGCTACTGATGCTACTTGACCAATTTTTAGGTCAAATTTTGTTTCGTACATCACTTTGGCATTGCTTCTTAGGTGACTTTGGTAAGTAAAATTATGATTTTTAGTTGAATTTCTCATCTGGGTACACTGCTACTGTTGTTTTTTCAATAATGGATAGAACCCGGACATGAATCCACCATAAGATTCATTTGTTTCAACAGATGACTCATCTGTTTCATCTGTTTCAATAGATAAGTCATCTATTGTGACAGATGAGTCATCTATTGCAATGTCAGACTCATATATTAGATTTATGTTTATGGTTTTATAGTGCTGTAACATGAATCGAAAAGATGGGTCATCTGTTGTAACAGATGAGTTATCTATTGCAACAGAGGAGTCATCTGTTGAAACATATTACTCACCTATTGCAATAGAACCAGAAGTTGATTCCAACAGATAACTCACCTGTTGGTATTCATGTTGTAGAATATAGAATCTGAAGTTGATTCCAACAAATGA
>NW_025875482.1:0-4643 GCF_002878395.1 Capsicum annuum
CTTTTTTTTTTACCTTTTCACGGTTTTTTTTGTGTGTGTGGCAAAGATGAGCTTTTTCTTATGGACGTTTTAAATTTATGTTTGATGCCTTTTTTTTGTTCTTGTTATTTAAATTTACCTTCAAAATAAATTTATGTTCTTTTGTTGTTGATTTAAAATAGACTTTACAAAATTGAATATTCTTTAACTTTTAAGATAGGTTGTTTTTTTCATAATCTTAAACTATTTCCTCCGTAAATATATTATTATTGATTGATTCTTTAATATGTTTGTGCCGATGAAGAAAGATTTGTGTAAAATGTGCGAATGAGACTTCATGCCGATTACGAGTGAATTTAAGGTATGCTTTTTCTGTTTTAAATTTTATTTCTTATTCAAGTTAGTTATATTTCTTATTAAGACGTAATTTAAGTTAATACTCTTTCGTCAGAATCATACTTACCTAAAAAATAAAAAACTATTGAGAAAAAAATAAAGTGAAAATTGTGATTTGTCGTGATAACAAACAAATTATAGTGTCAAACAAGTATCAAGCAAAGTAATTAGTTGGCTATGAGGATTAGAGATTTCATGGGTTAGCAAACTAAATTTATATAACCTATTTCATTTTTCCATGGGGTTCTTAGAGATAGACGCTAGGGATAATTTGCATCGCCTAATTTATGTTTTTTATGTTATCATCAAGACTCTAAAATATATTTTTCCTTTCAAAGTATAATATTAAATAATTGATATTTCAACGTCTTTTTTTAAATTTTTTATTCATGTATTTATTTCATAATTTATAATTATTAGTCTTGGATAAGAAGACACATGACATGGAATGTGAGTTTATTTGCCTTGACAAGGGTGGTATGGAAAGCGAGAAATGAGAGATCTTTTGAAGGCTAAGTTTTTCTCTATCAAGAAATTAGTCTTAAGTGACTTTAAATGAATTTGATTCATAATAGTGAAATTTTTGAAGGTGGATCATTTATATTATTCAATAATATAAAAATACGTACACTTGACTAGTTTTATATATAAATTTGGGGTAGGGGAAATGGGAAGGGTATCGATAAGGTCAACCTCAAATGATTTTTCTTATATGTTGTAATTGTAGTTGATAGAGCTATAAATATTTATTTATCGATAAGAGGTGATAGATAGTTTGTTATTTAAGTGAGATGGATGAAAATTTACCCAAACGCGCAATTATTAAAAGAAAATGTGGGGGTGGTGCCATTTGCCATATAAAACAGAAATTTAAGCATTCGAAATGTTGTTGAGGTGCCGTGTTTGACGCGACCTCCACTGGTCCCATATCTCCTTGAATCACACCTCACATAAAAAATCTTCAAAAACAACATTCACCAAAAAGGAAAAGCTCTCCAGCTGCCATTTCTCCTCTAACACACTACTCCTTTTTCGTTTAGAATTCTTCCTTCACACGCACACAAAGAAATCCCTCAAATCTACAAATAGCACTGAATCAGTAGAAATGGATTCTCTATCATCAGTTTCACCAGCAATTGTTCTTCCTAACGGAAAACTTTTCCGCCATCACCGGCGACGAATCTCCAGTTTCTCTTCTAACGCCAATTCAAAACCTTATCCTCGATACCGGATTTCAATTTTCAATCACAATAGTAGTGGTAGTGGTAGTAGTAGAATGAGAATTTGTTGCAAATTGAGCAGTAATAACGGAGATAAAGAGAAAGAAGATGAAGAAGTAGGAAGGTTTGATGAAGTGGAGAGAGCGCTTCGTATGGATGGTACTATTCCAGGGACGCCTAATGAGTTTGTTGAGCAAGTGTCGTCTCGTGCTTATGATATGCGGAGACATCTTCAACAGAGTTTTGATAGCAGCAGCTATGATGGTGAACTTTTCATTTCTCCTCTCTAATCTTCATTCTCTTTACTTTTTTTTTTTTCATTTCGTTTAACTTGTTTACTACCTCCGTTCATTTTTACTTGAGACAAACTTCATGAACTTTTTTTCGTCATCATGTTAGTATGAGAAAGATTGCAACTTGTAGCATTTTTGGTATAGATTTTAAATATCTAAATTTAAAATTTAAAATATCAAGCACCACGGTGTGACCTAGTGATTCAATGAAGTTGGGTTAAACACCATATTGTCTTAGGTTCAATTCCCAATAGAGACAAACATTAGGTGATTTCTTTCTATCTGTTTTAAGCCTTGGTGGAGTTATCTGGTGCACGCAAGCTGGCCGGACACTATAGTTATTAGAAGAAAAATTAAAATATCAAATTAATCCACTTCAATTTGCCTTTGAAGTTTAGTTAAGTTTACCCCTCGAGAAGAGAAACGTGACAAGTAGAAATGACAGGAGGGAAAATATTACTCTCTCGGTCTCAATATAAGCGTCTTAGTTTGACTCAACACTGAACTTAAGAAATAAAGTAAAGACTTTTGAATGTGGTCTAAAATTAGAGGAGTGATGTAGAAATAGACACTCAAACTTGGTTGTCGTTGGTACGTTAGCACTTCAACTTTGTGAGTGTACACATCTATGCACCTCAACTCGTCTCTATTGTATCAGTTGAACACTCTAACTTACAAAATGACTATCTAATACCTTCAAAATTTGTGTATCATGCCAACATCGGGTATCCATGAGACACAGTGGGGGATAAGTTGGAGTGTTTAGTTGCTAGTTGAGATAAAGTTGAGGTGTCTAGATGTGTACTCTCAAAGTTGGAGTGCTTGCATGCCAATTGAGGTCAAGTTTGTGAGTTTGTTTATATATTATGCTAAATTAAAGATGCGTGTAGTCCTTTAAATCTTGTGGTCTTAAATTTGTTAGATATGTTGGAATGGAAAACCTTAATAAATATAGACAGAGATATTCTTTTTGGACATACCAAAAAGGAAAGTAAGACTTAAATTGGGACAGAGGAAGAAGTTATATAGTGGATCAAAGTGTAAATATTGAATTAGATGAAAGAATTTAAATACTCGAAAGCTTTCAAAGCGATTTATGGAATGATATTTGCCCCCAGAGATTTAGTTCAAGTGGCAAATTTTGGATGACTTGTGAGTCAGGTCAGAGTTTGAGCCCTGCGCCGTGAGAATAAGTATGGTATTTAAGTGGAAAAGGGTGGAGGGATAGCTCTGCTATTCTCAAGGTTCAGAATATTGTGGTTGGTCCTAATGTTTGGCCCCAAATGGATTTTTGGTCATCAAAAAAATTGTTGTTAGGGAAATGCTGTCAATTATTTGGAGTTAGTTTTCACTAATCACAGCCTCACAGGGAATAGAGGATTAATTTTCACCAAATTGGTGGCTTGAGTTTATAGGTTACCCTTCGTATCTGCTTTTGTATGAGGTCTACTATCAGATTGTGCCAAGTCTTTAGGTTGTTTAAGTAGGTTTGTCCTAGGCTGCAAAAGAACACAAAACATGAAGACAGATGTAACAAGACACTTATTTTATTTGCCAGCAGCCAAAAACACTACTTGACTTCTTCCCACTTTCCCTAGTGTTACCTGGTCCTGGTTGTTTGTGGGAGATGATATGTATCTCGTGGAATAAGTCGAGGTGCATGCAAGTTGGCGCGTGGACACCACCCTTATCAAGAAAAGGGCACTTATATTGTTTAAACATTCTAAAACTAAAAAGAGTCGGAACTCTTTTAGTCGTGCACCAAAGAAGATGGCCTCCATGATCACTATTTTCAGTGTCTGCTCCTACTGGAGTATTCCTTGGATTGTTTCTTCCAGTTGAAATGAGGAAAGTCATTAAGAGTGAAAGAGAGAGAGCACTATCACTACATAAAGTACTGTGATCAAGATATAATAAAATAATAAACGTTCTTCTGTTTAAGAAAACACTGGTGCAATTTCTTAGGTAACTCCATTGATGAATTCACTGAATTATCTTATCTTTTGTCGTGTCTATGAAAATGAGGATATGGTTCAAGAGAAGGAGATTGAATTGCACGGAGAGGAATCTTAGGCTTTCGATGAAATATTCAACCTTTAATGCATTAAATAGCTGGATATTGGCATGATTTGAAGGTTGAACAGAGTATTTATTTTTCCATTTTCATATATGTCATAGCAAGTGCTGATTATGATCAGGCAAATTGCAATTGCCCAACTTGTCCTTCAAAGTTTTATTGCGTTAGTGGAGGATGTCAATAAATTAATAGCATATGACTTTCTTATTCTGTTCTTGGAGGCTGTGAGATCGACATTAAAGTCTCTTTCTGCATTGTTCCCATCAAATAACATTGATATTCTTATCCTCCTTGAATCCCATCCTATTCCACAGTCAAACATGGCAATGGTGTTTTTGCGATCTTCTCATTATAGTAAAGGTTGCTGGTATTATCAGAAGAGTTCAGCTGAATATAAAAGTAATCATTATGTCTAATTTATCTAGATATAGAAGAACTCAGTAGCCACCTCACAAACATATACTGGAAAAAAAAGCATCTTCTTCTACTATTATAATTTAGAATTTTATCATTCTTATCGGGCAGAACATTTAAGAATAATTGCACAACAATGAACAAAAAAATTATTAACTTAATTTCATAAACCTTTTGTAGCTTCTTCATGACTGTCATAATTAGCCATATTATACAAAACTAACAACAACAACAACAACAACAACAAACCCAGTGTATTCCCAC
>NW_025875483.1:0-1100 GCF_002878395.1 Capsicum annuum
ATATCTTTTGTTTCAAAATATCTAATTAGATTATCTTTCATAAGTTTTTCTAATAATATTATTTCTTCCATATTTTGTCTCCAATATTTTAAATATTCATATTCTATCATTTTATCCTGTAGTAATTGCAGAGTTACAAATTTCTGTATAATAATTTATCCTAATTGTATTGTAATGTATATCTAATTCTAGATTTTCAATGCTATTTATTATCTTGTGTTGTTCTTCTTGTTGCGAGTTTTTTAAATTATATAAACTATTACATGTACTTTTTCCTAAATTTTCTAGGGTTTCTTCTATTCATATTAATTTCTCTTTTAGATTTTTCATTATTTTTCTAATTTGGTTTCTTTAATTAATTTCTTCATTTAGATTATCTTGATTTTCTCTAGTTTTTCTAATATATTCTAACATTTCTTAATCTGAATAATATCAATCTAGGCAATTATCCAGGTATAACTGTTCTATCCAATTTATAGTTTTAATTTCATAGTCTAATACTTTTTCTAATATTATTATCTTAATATCTATAATTTCTATATCTTTAAGTATATATAAGATTAAGATTTTAAGATTATCTATCACTTAAAATTGGTTAAATACTTAGTTATAACATTTTTTAGTTGTTTGTTTTAATCTCATTAATTCTTCTATATTTTCACTAGGAAATTGTATATATTTTATATCTATTTTTCAAAATTCTAAATATACATAATTTATCATAGTTAGTGTGTGGGTTTAGTATGTAAGTATTTATAAGAGTAGTTCGGTAGGTGTGGTATATAATTAATTCTAGTCATAAAATATCTATCAAATATTTTTTCCACTGTGATTTTTCTTATATCTATTATTTCTATATCATTAAGTACATATAAAACGAGTATTTTAAATTTATCTACCATTTCGTCAGATAAATAACTATCCATTTTTCATAAAATTGCTATTTTCAAAATATTTCCTTCAATCATGCACATAACAAAATATGATCACTTTAGATTGCTATATACTAGATTATTCTTAAATAACATATTCTTCGGTCACTAATAGCATGTTAAGAAGTTTATTAGCAAAGTGGAAAAGGAGAAAAATTTCTAAGAACT
>NW_025875484.1:0-1067 GCF_002878395.1 Capsicum annuum
CCTTGAAATTAAACCAAGCAGATCTTTAGTCCAATTTAGCAAAGAAAAGAGGTTAAATTTTCATATACCACTATGAAAAGGGCTTTACGAATAATTCAAATAGAACTGAACGAGAAAAATAAAAACCTTGTGATACCCAAAGAAAAAAACTAGGGTTTTTAGCTGAATCTCAGACAATTAAAGAGGGGGAAAAGAGGGTGTACCTTTGAAGTTTTGGGCTAAGCAGAGAGAGAGGGGGGAAGAAGAGAAAGAGGGGGATAAGACTAGTCAGATCTGGGTAATGTTGTCTTCCTATTTACTGCTGCCTCCTTTTATTGCAATTTTTGGCTTTTGGTTTTGAATGGTTGCCGCCTGCAAATTCCTTTTTGGGTGGGAACTTCTCAAATTTTGGACTCCTTTTTGGGTTTCAACTTTCAAAATTTTCGTTTACCCTCCCCTCCCCTTTTCTTTCTTTTGGGCCTGGCCCAACCCCAACCTAAGTGCGAATTTGGTCATAAAAATTACAAAAAGTAGCATATTTAATATTTCCTTCATCCCAAATTATTTATTTTAAATTTTTTAATTTGATTTCTCATTTTATTTATCATTTTTCATTAATCAGGAAGAGACAAAATTATTTTTCATGTTTTATCCTTTGTATTAATTAGTTTTTCTTCAAATTAAACTTTAACATCATTTAATAGGGTCACTATGATAATTAGTCATGTTATTAATTATTTTTTCTTAATCAATTTGTCATCTCAATTTGAGATGGATAATTTGGGACGAAGAAAGTATATTATAATTACAATAAATAGTAATACTTTTGCAAAATTACAGTTTATTGCAAGAGTAGTATTATTTTGCTCATTAATTAAACAAGCGTCTGTTTTACTTCTGCTACTTTACCTTTTCTTATTTTCAATTCACTATTTCAGTTCCCCACAAATATAGTCGTATCTTCTAACCTTTTTTTCATCTTATTTTTTTATCTTTTTATTTTTTATTTTTATTTTTTTTCATTTTTTTTCTTTTCACTTTATTTTCTCTCTTCTGTTTCTCTTCTTTTTTTCCTTTTTCATTTTTTT
>NW_025875485.1:0-4221 GCF_002878395.1 Capsicum annuum
GGGACATATTCTCGTTCTTCTCAGGCCAGCTTACGCACACCTCGACTAATTTCAAAAGTACTTGCTGCGTGACTTACCACTAGCACAAGTATCGAGTAACTCTGGTGAATATTACCATTCTTCTACCAATGTTTGAACAATTTTCTTTCCATTGCTATTGGCAATTTTCTAGTATGGATCGTACATGAACTGTAGTTGGAGTTGACGGCCGCATCCCACGGGTTCTCTCATCGGAGATCCCTAGGGATGACGACGACGTTGGCTGTTTGATTCTGCAGATCTTAGCTTTATCAATTTCTCTTTAAATCTGAAGAGGATTTTATGTACTTCATGGAAATGAGGTTCTGTCGCGTTCCTTGTCTCATCAATCCATTTCCATGTCGCGCTCATGGAAATGGACCTAATATCCTGTCGCGATCTTCCTCGTCCAGAACCTGTCGGAAAAAAAAAAACAACTACGATCTCAAAGCGAAGTAGATGAAGTAGCGGAAAGAGTTACAATAGACAGTAAACGAACGAAGAAGCCAAGGAAATTCAACATTAGTTTATATATATACTACACAGTATAATTTGCACTAGTATTGAGGATAGGTAAATGTCTAGATCGACGAAAACTACTACTACTAAGTCTCAGTCTCGGACAAGTTGAGGTCTCGTTATCTTTAGCTAAGTCTACGTGGTTACAAGAAATTGTAGATCTTTAGAGACAACTTCATTCCCCGTGATTTTTAGGTCTGTGTCATCCTCGTTAACACTTACAGTCAACGTAGTTTCACACCTACAAACTGGTGTATCCTTAGGTCGATCCCTTGAAGATGCTATCGATATCTATTGCGACTCTTTCAATCCTAGGTCTATCCTTAATGAAAGTCCAAACAATCCTATGGTATCGGTTCCTTCGAGTAAGAAAAAGGTACTCATTCCCACGTTTTGTGACTTCCCGTCTGTGTAAACTGCTTAGCAGGCTTTCAGTCTTAGTACTATGGAGGCCGACCAGAAGAATATCCATCTTCGCGGGTAAGCTAGCAAAATATGACCAGACTGTCACGACCCGAGCTGAGGTCCTGGCCACAATGGGCATCCCGAACCACGAAGGCCCGAGAGACCCCTTAGTCCAACCCACTAGTGATATTGTCTGCTCCAGGTCAAGACCCGCACGTGTCACTAATGATTTGCCTAAACCACAAAGGCCCGAGAGACCCCTTAGTCCAGCCCACTAGTGATATTCTCTGCTCTGGGTAAAGACCCGCACGACTTTCAAAGTCGTCACTAGAGGTCCAACCCACTAGTGATATTGTCCGCTCTGGGTCAAGACCCGCACGCGTCACTAATGATTTGCCTAAACCACGAAGGCCGAGAGACACCTTAGTCCAGCCCACTAGTTATATTGTCTTCTCTGGGTTAAGCCCGCACGACTTTAAAAGTCGTCACTAGAGATTTGCCTAAACTCAGTTTGAACTCTGCCCACACAAGAGCGACTTTGATACCATTCTTGTCACGACCCGAGCCGAGGCCCTGGTTGCGACGGGCATCCAAACCATCGAGGCCCGAGAGACCCCTGTAATGGCCCAACCCACTAGTGATATTGTCCGCTCTGGGCATAGACCCTCACTGCTTTAAAACACATCACTAGAGAGTAAGACTTGCTTACTTATATACCCTGCATCCCTCCTCATGTTTTGCCGATGTGGGTCTCCTTATCCTAAGTTGGGGTGTTACACAGACTATCTCACGAGCCTTATTTTCCAACAATATATGATCGACCAAAAACTATTCAGACGTTATAGAGAGGACAAGGAAAGTCCTTTCTATCCTTAGCGAAAGTCCAAACAATAAGATGCATTGCGATATGTGTATCCACAGTCGATGCCAATATATTGCTCAAAATAAGGCGGCCTAAAGAAATGTCGTCCTCCTCTTGATTGTGCGAAAATACGAACTTTATTCAAAAGCGTGGAAGTTGTCTCACCTCGAGTTGCATGATCTCGCACACTAAGCTAAGATCTTCTATCGAAGGTTGATCGCTTCCGAGCAAATAAGGTCCGTTTTCTTGGAGCCAGAAGGATTCTATCTTTTCGAGTGATGTTGAAAGGACTTTCTCGTCTTCCGCTATTGCTTTTGGATTTAAAGGCAGCCCAACTACAGGTGCAAGTACAGACATTGCTTAGACACACTCGAACTTTAGGAGGGTCCTATTACCCCGAACTAATTAAAACCGTATCTTTGGCAACCTTAGTGCCTACGTGGCACATCAGTGAATCAACACAGAAGGTTCACGTATGTACCACGTAGGCACTAAGGTTGCCAAAAATACGGTTTTAATTAGTCCAGAGGTAATAGAACCCTCCTTAAGTTTGGTTGCGTTTCAGCAATTTCGTGTATAGTTTAGGTTGGAAACAGTGCATTTTCTCAAAGTTAAATGAGTGGCATATCAACAAAGGTTGTTTTAAACAAGGCTATGTTGCTCGGATCCTCCAAAAATATTGTCATATCCATGTCGGACCCTCAAATCCGACACACATGCACACGGCAGTATTTTGAAGAATCCGAATAACATAAGTTAAAGTTCAATTGTTTCAACCGCTCAATGAAACAGTTACTTCGAACAATACAAGAAGATTTGCAACAACAACAGCAAACAACAGATAATAAGCCAGTTTCGTTCTTTCAAAGTGTTGGGATGAAAAGCACCTGCACCGCGGCGTAAGTTAAGAGTGATGCCAATCCAACACGGAGTCGACTTCGGCTCTTCTGTATAAAGCAGTTGGATACCTTTGACAGAACAGTTGAAAGAGTTAAACCGCAGAAAACGAAAACTCTGAACCTGACGAAACAATTACAGGTTTTCGAGTCTACAATATAATTCCACGAGGTACTAGCTACCTCCCACCAGCACAGATACCGAGCGACTTTATCCACCAAGGCTTAGATAGACGAGAAGATAATTTATGGGATTATCTTATTCCATGGTTGTTGTGTTCGGGTAGTAAGTACTTTCTCATCCTTACCTCTAACGTGAAACTTTATCGCGCGAATTCAGATTATTCGGGCCCCAATGCGAGTACCATTACCAACACCGGTGGACAACTAAGAAAATAATGTTACAAAGAAACATGTTGATTGTTGTATATTACATCAGGAGTACAATAAGTTTCTTTGCTAACCTCAAGAGTACAATAACACATGAGACAGATTCGGGCTAAGTTGCTCGGACTCTCCAAAAATGTTGCCGCACCCGTGTCAAATCCTTACAAAATACACTATTTTTGGAGAATCCGACACACACACGAAGACATTTTTGAAAAGTCCGAGCAACTTAGGATTCGGGAATTAGCTTAAAATAACAGAAGTAAATTGCACTTACCAATGATCTGCAACTCTTGGAAATGCATAAGTCAGATATCTAAGAATCGCATGACTGCAAACACATAAAATTAATCAGAAAACTTTACGATATGTATGCAATCAGGGGCGGAGCTACCGTTATAGTCACGAGTTCAGCAGAACCACTAGTTTTGCCTCCGATTTTGGTCAGTGAAAACAGAAAAATACCTCTCGAAAAGCTTAAATCCTTCATGCATCATTGCCGGAACTTGCTTCATCGGGTTAATTTCTGAACACCACGGGTTAATAACCGTGGTGTTCGGATCAGTTTGCGTGCACCTCGACTAATCAGATTGAAAAAGACTTCAGTTAATTTTAGAGCAGCAATTTGTGTTTGGTCAAAGACATAAAATTACTTCTACGAAAACAAAGATTCAGATTCAGAAAAACAACTTCTGCTACTACTCAAAGGCATTTACTTTTTCTTATAAAAGCTTAGTCGAACACTTCAACTCTCTAAAATAAGCATTATGCCATAAAAAACTTTTTAACTTCACAATAGCTTGATCAACAACAACGACATACCGAGTGAATCTCACAAGTGAAGTCTGGAGAGGGTAGAGTATACGCAGACTTTACTCCTACCTAGTGGAGGTATAGAGGCTGTTTCCGAAGGACCCTCTGCTTAAGTGTAAGCTATATATCTCCCAAAATTTTGAGATATTCTAAATCGTTTGAGATAACTTACGTTTCACAACAATAACTACACCTCAATCCTAAACTCTGTGAATCATCAAAAAGGCAACCCGGTGCACTAAAGTGCCCGTTATGCGCAGAGTCCGTGGAAGGTCCCCACCTCAAGGGTGTATCACCTCAATCCCAAACTCTATGAATCAT
>NW_025875486.1:0-2201 GCF_002878395.1 Capsicum annuum
TAGGGGATGGCGCCCTATGAAGACGAAATAAGATGTCGACTAGGGGATAGTAACTTATGAAGACGAGATAAGATGTCCACTAGGGGATGGCGCCCTATGAAGACGAATAAGATGTCAACTAGGGGATGACGCCCTATGAAGACGAGAAAGATGTCAACTAGGGGATGGCGCCCTATGAAGACGAAATAAGATGTCAACTAGGGGATGGCGCCCTATGAAGACGAATAAGATGTCAACTAGGGGCTGGCGCCCTATGAAGACGAAATAAGATGTCAACTAAGGGATGACGCCCTATGAATGAGATGTCACTAGGGGAAAGCGCCCTATGAAGACGAAGTAAGATGTCAACTAGGGGATGACGCCTTATGAAGACGAAATAAGATGTCAACTAGGGGATGACGCCCTATGAAGACGAATAAGATGTCAACTAGGGGATAGTACCCTATGAAGACGAGATAAGATGTCCACTAGGGGATGGCGCCCTATGAAGACGAATAAGATGTCAACTAGGGGATGGCGCCCTATGAAGACGAGAAAGATGTCAACTAGGGGATGACGCCCTATGAAGACGAAATAAGATGTCAACTAGGGGATGGCGCCCTATGAAGACTAATAAGATGTCAACTAGGGGATGGCGCCCTATGGAGACGAAATAAGATGAGGAATTTTTTTTTTTTTTTTTTTTTGGTTAGAAAAAGAAAAAAAAATGCCCAGTCTTGAATATAAGGGGTCTTATTATTATTATATTGGTACGGACTTAGAATTATAGGAGTATAGCTAAGAGAGAAAATTCAAGAAAACTTAACTTTGCTATACTTTTTTTTTTCCTAAAATTCACAAGATTGCTTTGCCCCTGTTCAAGCAAAGAGAGAAAAAAATTGTGAGTTTTAAAATTGGTGGTTGGTTTGTGGCCTTGAATTCTTTAGAGGTTTTCCTTATCTCTGCCCCAACTTGATACAGTTGATTCACTAATTGGTTGGCGAGCTTGAATCTTTGTCTTTCAAATTCTGTTGTATCTCTGTTTGTTTTAGTACGCTTCTGCTCTTCATTTTCAAATGCTTCACGCCCAACAATCTCTGCTCAATTTCATTGGGAGCCATGGTCAATTTTGCGCGTTTTTTCTTTATTTTGCATTTGGTGTGAGACTTACCTGTAAAAACAGAGCGTGTAAAAATGAAATAAGGAAAATCAAAAGAAGGAATAAAAGAATTATGTTTGAATAGGAAGTATTTCTACCAGTAAAGTAAGAAAGTTTATTTGGGGGTGTATATTGACTTTAATAACGCATGACATACAATTTGGAGTAGACATTTGACCCTTCAAAACTGTCTAGTCTCGAATTAGGCTGCACCTTTTAATCAAATCAAATCGTCCTTCTTGATCTTTGTCCTGTCATGATAAACTTTGTCTGACTAAAGTCATTCCTTCTAGGATTTTCTCAATTGCCCTCTCTGATTTCGATTGTCTCGTTCATCATTATCTTATGGCGCCCCTGAGGGTTTTTACCAATAAGTTTTTTTTTTTCTTTTTTTTTCATTTTTTTTTCTATATATACAACACACAAAGCTTGACATTCTCAAAAATTGATCGAAAGGTCTTTGATGGACAAAGGAAAAAGGATTTTTAGGATAGGTTACAACTTGAGAGCCATATAAAAGTGACAATAGGATATATATCTCATATTTTTTTTTATTATTATTATTATTTTTTTTTTATTTAAAGTACCAATTTTTTTTATTATTTTTTTTTTGTCGGACCGAACCCCAAGATAGGGCTTCCTACGTATCCATTTAGGAATCAGGTCGATCGTAGTTCAATGGTAACGCTTTTTTTTTTTTTTTTTTTGACTCCAAAGAGGGTAAGCAAGGAAAGGTAAATAAGGCTCGAAGGGCTGACGAGGGATTAATGACATTTAGTAGAATGATGGCCTTTCGTCATCTCAACTTGAGAATGTTAAGCACAAGTGTGTCAAATATAATATCTTTTGACTGAATCGGCATTCATAGCTTTTTCTGTCGTTTTTCCATCTAGATCCGCAAGTTGCAAAGCTCCATTTGATAATACTTGTCTAACTATGTATGGACCTTGCCAGTTTGGAGTAAACTTTCCTTTAGCCTCTTCTTGGTGTGGAAGGATACATTTTACCACAAGTTGGCCGGCCTCAAATTTTCTAGGACGTACCTTCTTATTGTAAGCTCGCG
>NW_025875487.1:0-1846 GCF_002878395.1 Capsicum annuum
AAAGCAAGTTTATATAGCCATAACATTCCTCTCTGAAAAGAGTTCACTCCAAAGGTTACACCTTTGCTGTAAGTTCATGTCTGTTCATTAAAGAATGCATCTTTTCCTGAACAGTCATCTCATTTCATGAATTAGTGTGTCACTTCATTGAAGGATTACATCCTACTGAAACATTATTTCGAACCCATTGCAACCTTCTGTAGCCTCAGTTCATCAGTTCAAAAAAATGTATCATTTTTGAAGCACCAGTTCGAAAACAATGCATCAGTTCACTTCAAAACAGTGCAACTGTCAAAACACTACAGAAATTTGTCTAAAAAGATAGATCTCATCGATCGATCACTATCCAAATCCAAATCCGAAGCCGAAGTCGAAGCCGAGCCGAGCGAGCAACGACAATGAGGGCGTGAGACATCTATTATTTCTTGCCTCACTTCCCATGTGGAGTGAGTGTTCTTGATTATAAACACTTTCAAGTTCTCTTCTTCCACCAATGTGGGAGAAAGAGTAAACTTTCTAATTTGGGAGTACACTTTCCATTTTAGTGTCTCCTTCCCCTCCATCATTTTATTCTCCATTTTTTCATTCGCACTTCTTTCATATACTATGAACCCAATAATATATTCGTAAAAAAATCATATGTTTTTACTATAATATATAAAGTAGATGTGGAGAAGTCATTTACTCCATCGGTCATGTTACTTGTTCATTAATTAAAAGATAAGATTTTCACTTTTATTTGTCACTTTTAACATATCAAGAATAGACAATTATTTTGCTCTTGTTATGATATTGATGAATATCAGTTATAGTGAATGTCTATCAAGATCTATCAAGAATTAGTTGATGTCTATCAGGATTTGACGTATTTGTCTTTTTAGTGTGAAAATTGAAGCAAATTTCCCCTATAAATAGAAGGAATTCCTTCATTGTAAATCATCCTCAAGAGAAATAACAATTACTCTCGCTTCTCTCTATACTCTTGTTCTTTATTCTTTATTATTTTATAACATGTTATCAACACAAGACTCCACCGTCTCAAATTTAAAGGCTAAGGTATTATTTTTCTTCCCTTTTTCGTATGTCTAATAATCTTACTAAGTGTGAGTTCGTTGCACTTCAAAGTTCGAGCAAGAACTATATTTTATGAATGCTGGATGCTGATATCCCCCTAGATGCTATGGGTCTTGGAGACACCATAAAAAAAAAATTACAGCATCTAATCAAAATCGTGCTAACGCTATGATTTTGTTCCATCATCATCTTGATGAAATTTTGAAAATTGAATACCTTACTACTAAGGATCCACTCGTATTGTGGAACATCCTAAAAGAAAGGTTTGACCACTTAAATATGGTCATCCTCCCAAAATCACAATATGAATGAATGAATCTAAGGTTTCAAGACTATAAGTCTATTCATAAGTACATTTCTGTCATGTTCAGAATTTCTTCTTAATCGAAACTATGTGAAGGGACGGTCAATGATGAAGATATGATGGAAAAGACGCTCTCCACTTTCATGCCTCGAAAATACTATTATAGAAGCAATATCGAGAAAAAGGTTTCAAGAAATATACTGAACTGAGTTCTCATCTTCTCGTTGATGAACAAAATAATGATTTTTTGACGAAAAATTACGAGAATCCACCTACTGTATCTGCACCATTCCCTGAGGTGAATGATATGCATGCTTACCACGCTAGGCGTGGAAAAGGTCGCGGCCCTGGATATAGTCGTGGTTGTGGCCGTGGTCGTGATGACCAAGAAAGAAATTCAATTCCGGGTGTTAATCATTCCTTGAACAAAAATAAAAAAGATGAGAAGCGTGAAGAAATTATTGTTTT
>NW_025875488.1:0-1237 GCF_002878395.1 Capsicum annuum
TAGAAATAGCAACTATAGAGCCTTAATTGCAATTTTTATAGCAACAGATTCATAAATACGAAAAATAACAAATTATATTTTGTATTTAAGTAAACTGTTGCTATACAAATACATATACAACAAGATTTACTGCCCTTGTTTTACTCAAATTAGTTTAGTTAAATAAGGAATAGTTATCACATCTAATTAAATTTCCATAAATTACTCTTATTTATATTAGTAGATTCCTTTTCCAAATCAAACTCAAATGTGAAGATTATTATTTCCATGATCTTCAAAATTTCAAAATATCATTCTCTTATATCTCTAACTATTTTTTCTTGTTAGTTTTTCATTTTTTTTATCTTTTTTTTTTTAATTTTAATTTCTCTTTCTTTTCCATTTTTTTTCTTTCCACTTTATTTTCTCTCTTTTACTTCTCTTCTTTTTTTTTTCCTTTTTCGCTTTTTTTATTTATTTTTTTCTTTTTTCGCTTTCTTTTTTTTTTTCTCATTTTTTTTTTCTTCTTTTTTTTTTTTTTTTTTTTTTTTTTTTCTTTTTTTTTTTTTTTTTTTTTTTTTTTTTTTTTTTTTTCTTTTTTATTTTTTTTTTTTGTTTTTTTTCTTCTTTTTTTTACTCTTCTATCTCTATCTTTGATTTTTAAAAGACAAATATCAATATCATATATAAATATTCAAAATATATACAAAATAAATAGACATACAGATCTACATATGTATTTATGGTAAAAAAAATATACATATATATATATATCTGCATATGTATTTACAAAAATACATATCTGACTCACATGTATATATAAAAATATAGGACACAAAATTTCTATAACAAAAATGATAATTACATACATATACATATAGGTAATAAAAAATTACATGATACATATCTTAAACAGTAAAAGAAAATAAATAAGTACATATGTTACCCTCTAAAATGACTTAGTAGGTATAGTTCAAAGACAAATCCAACACCGTATAAAATATATATAGCTCTCTATATGTATTTACAGAATACATACCTGATCCATATGTATATTCTTATTTTATATGAGTCACCTTTGTATTTCGCAAATATATATGAAGATATATAGTATAGTTATGTTTGTTACTGTTTAATATGAATATGATGTGTATTTCGTAAATACATATGCATGTTTTGTACCGTAAATACATATCCAGATCTGTATTTTGTATGTTTTTTGAATATGCGTATATGATATGCATATTTGCCTTTTCAA
>NW_025875489.1:0-1264 GCF_002878395.1 Capsicum annuum
TAATTTTGTTTTGTTGTCTTATTTGAAAAGTTACTCTAAAAAAAAAATATATTTGTTAAATTCTATGTTTAGTTTAGGTAATTTGAAGGGCAACTAATTGAAATTGTTTAACTTTGCTATTGCTGAAACGAATTTAAACATCGAGGCTAGGAACATTTAGTTTGCCATTAATAATTTAGAGTCGATGGATATAGGAGGATCCAAGTTTTCACACAAAATAATTAGTTAGTGCAATTTTTTTTTTATTTTGATTAGTAAAAATGTTCGGCACATTTTTGTTTGCCTCGAGTTAATTCAAATGTTTATGTTAGTGAGTTCATTCCTTATTTTTTGTGGGGAGAATATTTATATACACATGTCCTTTTATTGTTAGATAGACGCATGAATTTTTATTTATTTATCTGTTTCTCTATTAGAAAAGTAAAATAATTTATAGTACATCATAATTTGCTAACGAACATTAATTCATAAAAATGTAAGTGTTCGATTTATTGAGCATTAGATAATTGTTTAATGAAACGTTTGATGTTCATGGGCTATTGGTTTAACATCACGTTTTTTAACTTACTAATTTCTTTGACACTAATCAAAATATGATAACGTGTTAAGCCTAGATTTACTAAATTCCGAGTTTAGTCGTTTACTGTACGAAAAATGAGTTTGGTCGTTTTTAGCTTAAAACTTCATTATGCTAAGCAGTTGACGATGAAGTTGGAAAGCCCTGCTACCGACCATTCGTCATAATTAAATTAATTTACCATTTGAAGCCAATTGAATTGGGTTGGGGAGGTTTTAAACCCATTAGGTGCTTATTTAGATTAGGAAAATAGGGACGACTTATAAATGCCGTAAAGGCGCGAGAAACTTGCCAAAATTTGTGGTGAGGCCGAAAAGTACTACTATCGGTAAGCCACACGTCAATATAATAAATAATTTCTAAAAATAAATTTGAAAGCGGGAGGCAAACAACTTTTAGTCTAACAAATATTATAAATCCTAAAAAAAATAAATTAATTTAAGCCGGACGTAAGTCATTAAAGCGACCGTGCTAGAACCACGGGACTCGAGGGGTGCCTAACACCTTCCCCTCGGTCAACAGAATTCCTTATCCGGATTTCTAGTTCGCAGACGAAAAAATAAAAATTGAAGAGTCATTTCCTTTTGAATAGGGATTCAATAAGGTGAATTGGAACACCCAAACTCAATTCCAAGTGGCAACTCTGTAAGTAAAGTAATCCTTTTTCAAAACATCACTTTAATTGGA
>NW_025875490.1:0-2949 GCF_002878395.1 Capsicum annuum
GGAGGGGAAAAAAGGTTGTTTAGGCTGGCTAAGGCTAGAGAGAGGAAAGGCCGTGACCTAGACCAGGTGAAGTGCATTAAGGGGGAGGATGGTAGAGTGTTGGTGGAAGATGGTCACATTAAGCAGAGATGTCAGTTGTATTTTCATAGGCTCTTAAATGATGAAGGGGAGAGTTATTGAGTTAGGTGAGCTAGAGCAATTAGAGGAGTGTCGTGATTTTGGTTATTATAGACGTTTTAAGGTGGAGGAGGTCAGTGAGGCTGTTCGCAGGATGCGAAGGGGTAGGGCGACGGGACCTGATGAGATCCCCGTGGATTTTTGGAAGTTTTCTGGCGAGGCTGTTTTAAGGTGGTTGACGGATCTATTTAACGATATTTTCAAGTCGGTGAAAATGCCTGAGGCCTGGAGATGGAGCACTATGATCCCTCTGTATAAGAATAAGGGTGACATTCAGAGTTGCAACAATTATAGGGGTATTAAGTTATTGAGTCACACGATGAAGATTTGGGAAAGAGTGGTCGAGTGGAGGTTGAGGAGGTTAGTGTCTATTTCGGAGAACCAGTTTGGATTTATGCCCGGGCACTCTACGACAGAGGCAATTCACCTACTGCGGAGACTGATGGATCAGTACAGGGAAAGGAAGAAGGATCTGCACATGGTGTTTATCGACTTGGAGAAGGCATATGACAAAGTCCTTAGGGAAGTTTTTTAAAGATGTTTGGAGGTGAGTAGGGTTCCGGTGGTGTATATCAGAGCAATTAAGGACATGTATGATAGAGCTAAGACCTAGGTGAGGAAGACGGGAGGAGTTTCAGAGCATTTCTTGGTCTTGACAGGATTGCATCAGGGATTTACTCTTAGCACGGTTTTTGTTTGCTTTGGTTATGGAGGTGTTGACGCAGCATATCTAAGGAGAGGTGTCCTGGTGTATGCTTTTTGCGGACGATGTGGTTTTGATTGATGAGACCCGGGGAGGTGTGAATAATAAATTAGAGGTGTGGAGACAGACCCTTGAGTCTAAAGGGTTCAGGTTGAGTAGGAGCAAGACCGAATATTTGGAATGTAAGTTTAATGGCTCGAGGGAGCAGGACGAGGTGGTAGTAAGGTTGGATTCTCAGGTGGTGTGTAAGAGGGATAGTTTCAAGTACCTCGGGTCCATGATTCAGGGGAATGGTGAGATTGACTAGGATGTCTCTCACCGGATTGGGGGGGGATGGATGAAGTGGAAGCTCGCCTCGGGGGTGTTGTGTGATAAGAAGGTGCCGCCCAATCTTAAAGGCAAATTTTACAGGGTAGCAGTCCGTCCGGCCATGTTGTATGGAGCGGAGTGTTGGCCAGTCAAGAACTCTCAAGGGGGATAGGGTTCAGAATGAGACTATCTGGGAGAGGGTTGAAGTGGCTTCGGTGAAGGATAAGATGCGGGAGGTCCTTTGAGATGGTTCGGACACGTGGTGAGGAGGGGCACAAATGCACCAGTTCGTAGGTGTGAGAGGCTTGCTTTGGATGATTTCAAGCGGGGCAGGGGTAGGCCAAAGAAATATTGGAGAGAGGTGATTAGGCGGGACATGGAGCAGTTGGACATGATCCTAGATAGGAAGAGCTGGAAGACGCGTATTAGGATAGAAAGCTAGTGACTATTAGGGTAGGTAGAGTAGGGCATTACTTGATTGGTGTATTACTCTTGTTAGGCTACCTTGTTGCATGCTGTATTACGAGTGCCTACTATTCTTTGTTTACTTTCCATTGTAGGGGTGTTTTTATGTCTTGCCATCTTGTTCCATGCGTTTTTTATGGTTGTGATTACTTATCTTATCTTGAGCCGGGGGTCAATCGGAAACAGCCTTGCTACTTCTCCGGAGGTAGTGGCATGGACTGCGTACATCTTACCCTCCCCAGACCTCACTATGTGGGAATACACTGGGTTTGTTGTTGTTGTATGAGCCTAATAATAGTAATTATGATGAAAATCAAAGATGTTTTATTCATTTTCTTATGTAAATATTGAAAATTTGATCTTTAAAAAATATAATTTCTCTTGTTATATGACGATGAATTATGAAGTTCAAATTCACTATTACTTATGATTTCTAATTTGGATATAAATTTACATCACATATTAAAATTCAACATTTTGATGAATTTAGCATTGCATTCACTAGTATCTGAGCAAATTAATCTCTTACATGAATGCAGGATGATTATCTTAATTATTGGTGGGAACTGGCAAAGGAGGAAGTGATAGTGGCAGTGGCATTGAGGACTCGAGGGATAAGAAACGGATGTTTTGACACGCGGGTTAATGATGATAATTAATGTGGATAATTGCGCATTTACTAAGAGAAAAGATTAGGTTTGACTAATAAGAAAATTAATAGAATAATATTTTTGACTATAATGGACCTTGTTGCCACGTATACTATTCCTCTACTAATTTAATCCACCTAGTTTTGTTTCCATAAGTTAAGAACATGTTTAAATTAACTTATTCAAAAAAATTGATATTGATTTTATGAATTGATAGTTACATATTGAAATGAAAATTTGACGATATGTTTAACTAGGAGTTCAGTAGAAAATATACTATTCATATGTATCATTTTATAGAATAATTATTTGCCCTAAATCGTTGGCTTAATGTGATAATTAAAGGGCATGCATTGTAAATTGAGATGACCAAACAATAATATTAGTAAGGAATAAGAATGTATTTAAGCACTAATAAACGTGTTGAGTCAATTTTGTTCGTCATAATGATTCATATCTGCAAGTCATTTTCGTTATGTGGACGACAATGTAGATCCTTAAGAGCATTGTGGATTCTTCAAAATAATGGCAAATGAATAATGAAAATTGTGATGGGATACAAATAAGCAATAAGAATGTATTTAAACCCTAATACACGTCTTGCATCAATTTCATTACCCATAATGATTCATAACTGCATGTTAT
>NW_025875491.1:0-4318 GCF_002878395.1 Capsicum annuum
TATTGACAATTTTAAATCTCCTAATTAAAGATACAATAAAAAAACTTTTTTAAAAAAAGAGCTTTTTAAATCAACTAATTAAAGATTGGAAAAAAAAACAAAAGTAAGGGCCCAACCGGGTTCGAACCGGTGACCTCTTGATCTGCAGTCAAATGCTCTACCACTGAGCTATGGACCCCGTTTGCTTCCATTTTACACTTAAAATATAAAAACTATTGTGTTAATTAATTAATTAATTGACCAACCAAAATATTATCATCTTGTTTTTATGTTTTTAAGTAAAGGGAAAATAAATAAGGTTGTCACTTAAAAATATAGAATAATAGTAAGTTTGTTTTGTATCTTGCTATTTTGTCATTTTATCTTTTTCATTATTATGCATCAGATACATATTTTTTGAACTGAGGGTTTATTAGAAACCGTTTCTCTACAATTGTACACTACAAAAATAATAGTAAGGTCTATTTACATCCTACATTCTCCAAATTTCACTTATGGGATTATACTGAATATGTTATTATTTTTTTTTTCTGCTAACGACTTTTCGGTTATTTCAAACATTTTAACAATAAAAATCTTTATGTACATTTTTTTTTTGTTTGCCAAATAAATGAGTTGCTTAATTATTTTCAATTTCATCATATCTAAGTACTTTTTAACACTTAAAAAGATATTTAAATTCAGTAAATTCAAACAGGCTCTTAGACAATTTTCAAAACTCTTGACAATTATTTGGTCAAATTTTGGAGATCACTCTTTTACTTTTCTTTTTTTTTTATGTCATTTATTGATCTAATTATTTGTGAATTAATTGATAGTACTTAATCAAGATGTCTATATTCTATAATTTAATTCATCCTTATACATTTGAAAATGTTTTTCTTGAACTGAGGATGTGCATAAAAAACAGTTTCTCTGTTTCACACAAGGGTGAGTATGGTAAGATCAAACATACCTCACTCTTTTTAAATCTCACCTTTAAGATCACATTGCATATATTGTAGTTTATTAATTAGTTAAATAATGACTAACTACAATTATTATTTGTGAGAGAGAAGTCAAAATATAAAAAAGAAATTTCCATTGATTCTCTTGTCTTTATTTAAGTAAAAAATTTACACACACAAAAAAAGACAGCCTAATGCACTAAAGCTTCCACTATGCACAAGGTCCGAGGAAGGGCCCCACCATAAGGGTGTATTATATGCAACCTTACCTTACATTTCTGCGAGAGGCTAAAAAAAAATTATACAAATAAATTTCAAAAATTTATCAAAACCACAAATATATTTTGATTTTTTTTTTTTATAATATTACAAAATAGAAAATTGAGTTTAATTGTAGTGTTGGAGGGTCTTATGTTGGAGGATCCCTTTGTAAAGAGCTTGCCAATTCAAAGGCATGGATTCAAAGTCCTTTGGATTATGCCTCTTCTTTGGATTATGATCTTCTTCAACTTTTTCTAATGATTGAGGGCCTAAATTTACAACTTCATTGGAAAATTTCACCTTCTTCTTTTGTTTGTGTTTCTCCAATCCTGAAATTAAAATATAACGACATAATACATAAATATGTCTTTTAACTTAGTTTCAGATTGCATTTACGACCTTCAACTTTGGATATGCATAAGTAGATACACGAATCCTATGTAAGGTGTGTCATACATAGGACATATTGAACACGTGTCTACTTGTTTAACTTTATACAAGTTTATGTGCCTACTTATACACATTTAAAGTTGGAGGTCATAGATGCGATCTTAGACTAAATTAAAGGACATGCTTATGTATTATGACTAATGCATGTAGGTTAGTTAAGCATTAAAATAAGGATTTTCACCAAATAAATTAAAACTATAAAGAATAATTTTGTGATAGTTTGAAAAATGATGTGATTCAGGGCCGACTCTACTTTGTAAAAAACTAGGCAGTCTCCTTGGGCCCCCAAATTTGAGGGGCCTCATTTTTTTATAATAATATAACCAATTTTTTTTTTTTAAAAATTGAATATTATTTATTGAAAAAATAATTTTTTTATATAAAAAGAAAGAATTATTAGAAGAAGATCATATATCTAGTGTACTATGTCTCAAGAAAGATTAAATACATTGATTATATTATTACTTCAAAAAGAATAACTAGAAAAAATCAATTATATAATTTTAAAAATAGAATTCATTAAAAGAAAGTTATTTTTTCTTAAAATTTCAAGACATCTGTTTAATTTTTGCCTTAGGCCACGAATATGCTTGAGCCGCCCCTGATGTGATTATAGTTCATCTCTGAAAGGATTTTTTGTATAGAAAAAAGCAATTTCTATTAATATTTTAGTTGTCTCATATTTGATTGGTTATAATACTTTGAAAAATATTTTATGCAGGAAAATAAGTTTCCTATAAAATGAAAAAATAATTTCTTTGGTGAGAGTAGGAAAGCGAAGTTACACAAGTGGCATTCATTCTCCATCCTATAGCATTTGCCAAAATTATATCTAAATACTTTTGAGATAATACTTTCTGCTTTCTTACCAAATGTCAGAATAATATGTAAAAGATTCCTACTCACATTCTAGAATAACATCTACATTTATGGAAAAAAAAAACATATGGTGTATTAGTAATGACTGTATTAATAATGCTTGTGTTAGTTATACTTGTATTTTTCTTGTGCAGTGTTTGGTTCGATGTATTAAAAATAACATGAATTACATAATTTCAAAAAAAACTAAAAAATTTACATAATACTCTCAATATATATATTGAAAAGGATGTGAATTTTTTTCTGAGGGATAATAGTATCTTTAAGCATGTTAATACATGCATTAGATCCATTATATTATTAATGCCATGGATTTTGAGGTATTAGTAATACACACCCCAATACACAATATGATGCATTAGTTATACATAGGATAAAAAAATATACCAAACAAGGTACTACTAATACACATTAAACTAATGCATGCATTAACTTTCTAATACACTCTACCAAACGACCCCAGTGAAAAATGAAAACTTTATACTCCCTAAAGACTATTTCGATATATTATTAAAATGTACTATTATTCTACTGAAAAGAAAAGTTCATCACATAAATAAAATAATAATAAATAAATAAAAATTAAAAAAGGGCAAGATATATACTTATTTCAAACTCAATCTTCTTCATGAAATCAGATAGGAGATGTTTATGAACTTTCAATGCAAGAAGGACAACACCACCAGAAACTGCAAAAACAGCCATAATTCCAGCTCCAAATGATGAATTCTCCATTTATAATATTTTTCAAAATTCCCTTAAATATATAATATATATTTCAAAAATTTATTTTTTTCTTCAGGTAAAAACATCAAATAAATTTATCCTAAGAAACTACAAAAGAAAACATTTTCTTGATTTAAAAATAAGGTTATGAGCAAAGTTTATAAGGCAGAAAATTTTCATTTCAATGAAAAAAATTGGAGGAAAAAGGAAGAAAAAGTATGAAATGGAAATGTTTAATAATAAGTAATCTTTTTTCCCCTTTATTTTATCTTTTGCAATTAATGCCTTGATCACTTTTTTATTTTATTTATAAGGCATTGAGTATTAGTTTATGTGATGACCTTAAAAGACTATTAGCCTTTATATTATTTTGTGGATTTTGGATATGTGATCATAACTAAAATTTAGCTATGTCCTAGAAATTTATTGGTGCTTTAATTAATAATAAAAATAAAAATTAGAGATGACGATCAACTTATATCGTTAAACAATATAAATTTATCGCTAGTTTTATTTGACAAAGAAATAGCAATAAATTTGGTCTAGAGTGAATGTCATCACTAAAAAGGCTTTGGTGTCATGAGGTGAAATGTGTTTGTCTAAGTTGGTTGCTACGATCCATGACCAAAGTTGTTACGACACATTTCAACTTTACAGAGGTCCTATTACCCCTGAATTCAATTTTAATTGTTTTTATCACTCTTTTGTACTGACATGATACTTTTATTGCACAAAATGGGATCCACATCAAAAGTGTCACGTCAACTAAAAAGATTGACAACAGGTGTCACGTCAGCTAAAAAAATGATAAAAATATGCTAAAATTTAATTCATCAGGTAATAGGATCCCCGTTGATACAAATCAGTCCACCAAGATGCCAAAACAGTCCACAAAACGTGAGAAGAACAAGCAACACAAAGGGATACAAGATGACAAACACAAAAACACACAAATTTGCAAAATAATAAAAGGATAGATAGTGAGACCAAGATTATTACAAGATTAAGAACCAAGTATATTTCAACATTAACCCCTAATGAATGTAATAATCAAA
>NW_025875492.1:0-1465 GCF_002878395.1 Capsicum annuum
TTTTTTACTATTTAAGATATTTATCATGTATTTTTTGATTACCTATATGTATATGTATATAGTTTTCTTTTTTGTTATAGAGATTTTGTCTCCTATATATTTATACTAAAATGTACGTGCTTTGCATGTGTACTTCATGTCAAGCCATATATGAAGTATTAATATCTTGATCGTCTTTTATGATGTGAACTATCACATCACGGATAATAACAAAAAACAACAAATAGTAATAGATCAGAAACTACAACAAAATAAATTAATTAAATCTAACCTTAACACAAAAATTCCTCAAAGCCTGACCGAATATTCATCTACCACTATAAACTCAATAAAAGAATACAATAATCGAGATATGATAATAGTGTGATTAAATCCTAACCTTAAGAAAAATTTTCAAAGCCCGATCAAACGTTAATCTATCACTTGAAAAAATAACAAATAATAACAGAACAAAAACTACTGTATTCAAGAATATTACAACAATATCATCAAACATAACCTTAACGCAAATTTTCACGATCAAACGTTGATCTATCACTTGAAAAAACAACAAATAATAACAAAACAAAAACTACTGTATTCGAGAATACTACAACAATATCATCAAAAATAACCTTAGAACAATACAATTAAACCTAACTTTTTTTGATTGTAGATGACACCTTTAGAGCTCATAAAACAAGCCGTCATTAGAATATCTCCGCCAATAAATTTTATATTGTGGATTTTACTATATTATTGTAGAAAAAAAGAATTCTCCAATACCTTTTCCTACAAATTAAAAAGAATTTTCTAAATATGAAAGATTTTTATTTTTATGTTGTGAAAAGGAAAAATTAATTATGGTATCAAATTAAAATATGAAAAAAATTTATTTTTATGTTGCGAAAAGGAAAAACTTAATTATGGTATCAAATTAATAAAATAAAATTGTCCAATCTCCAATACCTTTTCCTAAAAACGTGTCTATTTTTTTTCTTAAAAAATTAAAATAACTTTATTTTTAACTTTAGCATAATTGTTGGTTTTGATGTTTTATAAGGAAAAATTTTCAAAGGATATTTTTCTTTTACCATATATTATAGAAATTCTTAATTTTAATATTATAATATAATGATATAATTGAAGAAAAATAGTAAAAAGACGATATTATCTAAAGGGTAGACTTTTAATGAAGGACAAAAAGTTTAAATCACTTTTCTAAGGGCCTTCACACTTTTAATGTACTAGTTTAGTGTACGTGCTTTGCGTGTGTACTTATATGTTCAATGTTAATTAAGTGAGTGAAACTTAAAAATAATTTAGTTTTCATAAGCAATCACATACTTCTTGTTATTATTAAGTTCTGTGGTCATGTTAAATTTCTTTTTCAACTCCAATTTATGTTTATTATTATTATTATTATTATTATTATTATTATTATTATTAATAATAATAATAATAATAATAATAATAATAATAATAA
>NW_025875493.1:0-1341 GCF_002878395.1 Capsicum annuum
CCTGATGAATTACGAAATATTTCAGAAGAATTCTATGAAATTTGTGCTTTACATAATAAAATTATTTTCTTTGTACCATGGTTCATGTCTGTATATTTACCGTCATATGTCAAAATAATCAAAAGATCTTATCAAAATTCTGATGGCACAATTACTCAAGCACTCTACCCTCCTCAGTCTTCCTTTATATTGCCCAATAATACTGGCATGACGTTTTCTGCTTTTCAAAAGTTTGTCAGTGAAGATGTGGGAAAAATTACTGTTTCTGAAATAAATAACCTTATTGCCCAAAATAATTATTTGAGTCTTTATGTTAAGGTTTTAGAAGAACACATTTCCTCTCTTGATAAAAAACTTGACGAATTAATAGAGTTAGTTAACAAACTTAGCACCCAGATGAATTCCTCTAACATTCCTTCTATTTCCAAAATCACTGATGAAGAAGGATATATTTTATTAAAACCTTGTATTCAAAGACCTCCTAAAATAGAAGGATTTGAAAAGGTTTCTCAATTAGACCAATTAGAGACACTCTTAGATAAAAAATTCTCACGTTTAAACATTCAACCTCTTAATATTTCTGATGATTTTATACAAAATCTTGAGTCTAATTTTGCTGATAATATTGAGTCTACTCAAAATACTGGCGATGTAATCTCTTCCGAGCTAAATAAGTTGAAAGGTATAATTAACAAACAACCGAGAAAGAAATACGCTGATATTCCCCATATGTCTACTGCATATTATCCACGCCCAACTCCTCAAGATGTTCTGATAGAGAAAAGGGAATGGAATTAGATAAATACTTCTTATAGTGGAGAAGCCATTTATGAATAGAATATTGACAGATTATCTGACCGATAAATCTCTATTCTTATCCATTGGATGTCCATGTATGCTACTATTGCCACAGCTACTGCTTCGCCAGAAAATCGAGCCAATCGCACCGACCCAACAATTTGTAAAATGATTGTTGCGGGATTTACTGGCCAACTTCGAGGCTGGTGGGATAATTTCTTGGACGATGATAAATGCGAGGCTATTTTTAATGCCACTAATAATAAACCCAAGAAAGATAATCTAGGCCGACCTCTTCGGGCAGGACGTTCAGATGCTGTCTATACCCTTATGCTTACAATTATTGAACATTTTAGAGGAAGATTTACTAATCAGTATGAAAACATTAGGACCCTTCTTAATGGTTTAAAATGTAAACACTTAGGCGAATTTAGATGGTATAAAGATACCTTTCTTAGTAGGGTTATGGATTTACCCGAAAGTAAGTATGACCATGGGAAAGCTAAATTCATTGATGGCCTTCCACCCTTATTTGCTGAAAGA
>NW_025875494.1:0-1375 GCF_002878395.1 Capsicum annuum
TTTACGTAACATTAATTTTTACATCAATGTCTCATTATTTTTTCTTTCATCATTGTTACAATAGAAACCGATTTCAATTTATTCTCTTATGTATTAAAATTATAGCCAATTTGTATTCAATTAATACCAATTTTAGCCAATTTTACACTAATTTTAATTTTAAACACATTTTAAAATTATTCTAATCTCAGTCGTCGATCAAAATCGATTCGACGGCCAAGATCACATTTCCATTTTCTTTCCTTTTAAACCAAACCTAACCCTAATTTTCCACAACAACCGCATTTTCTATCTCCTTCCCCTTTCTCTTTCTTTACTCCACTCTCTCTCCAATAAGAACCACCAATTGCCCGCCCGCCGCCGCCGTCCTTTCCTTCTTCGACGAACAGCCAATAATGTAGCCACCACGTCCCTCACTCTTCCCTCTTCGCCGTCTCTTCTCCATCGACACTAGCGAGAACAACCACCAAACGACGCTCACCGGCGAAATCCCTCAAGCCGCCGCCACCAACTCCCTCCATTCACGCTGGTAATGACTGCCATCGGTGAGACAGGTTGTTAGACATCATATTTTTTTATTGCCTGTTAGACGTCATATTTTTTGTTGGATTTCAAAACTTGCTTGATTAATTACTGGCTCTCTGTTAGCCTAGATAATCTTTACTGTTGTTATATGGGTGTTATGTATAGTTGGGTTATTTGTTAATGGAGGGCTAAGATAATTCCAACCAAGGTCTAACTATCTATCTTGTAACTTATTGTATCCATTGGATTTTTATTGTTGTTAATGTACTCGTGACTGTCTTATTGTTGTTATAGTGTTGTTTTTGTCTTGTTTTGATAATCTAGTTTGGATTGTTGGCTGGAAAATAAGTGTTAAATACCTCACTACATTGTGTTCTTGTTATTGTTTGTGAATCCGAGAGTGGTCATCCATAGGGTCCTCGGTTCTCTTGAACTTGTGGACTATTTTGGATGTATGTTTTGGTGTGTACTTGGTCGTTGGTCGTTCTTGTATCAAAATGTGTACTAGTTATTTAAAAATGGTTAAGTTTAATTACTTGAAAGTGGATACGTATGGTGATTTGCAATGTGAATTAGTTATTTAAAAATAGTTAGTGTAGTGACTTGAAATGTGTACTAGTGACTTGAAAATGGTTTAAGTGTAGTTATTTAAAAATGGTTAAGTATAGTGACTTGAAAATGTGAATTAGTTAATTGAAAATAGTTAAGTGTAGTGACTTGAAATGCTAGTACATGACTTGAAAATGGTTTAAGCCTAGTACTTGAAAATGGTTAAGTGTAGGGACTTTAAAGGGGATTTTGTGTTTTGAATATGATTTGGTTGGTGACTTAGTCACTTGAAAATGGTTAA
>NW_025875495.1:0-1946 GCF_002878395.1 Capsicum annuum
CTCTAATTCGTAGCTTAATAGAAGAAGAAAATTTTGTTAACCACGACGAATTCCTTGAAAAAGAAATTTATTGGTTTGATATTGACTTAAGTGATTAATGTTTACAGATATAATGAAGTTCTTTCTACACTTCTTCTCTGCAAAGTTCTTAATCACCTTTATAAAAGCAGTTCCTCTAAATATGGATTTATGCATGCTCATACTACGAAAAGTCGTTGACGACGTTATCACAAAGGATACACTTTATGAAGATCTCTCTGAATATATGTCATGGTATGCTGATCAAATTCCTGATTATTAGTGCAGTATGGATCCTCCTTGGCAACTTGCCAAAGGTAGAGGATGAGGTGGAAGAAATCAAAACTCTTCATATCAAGGAGGACGCACAAACCCTTCATATTTTGATCGAAGAAATTCTGCATATAGCTCTGCGAGTTCAAATTTCCCTATATTGCAGCAAGGAAATAAAACTTTAATTAATTCAAAAATCCCTCGAGATGAGTCTTCGTCATCCAAAACTCTGAATATTAGTTCTTCTGTCCATTTAGAAGACATTCCTGAAAATCATCCATTATACAAACAACTGCAATCTTATCTATCAGATCAACAAAAAACTACAGATTCTTTTGCGTCCATAGTTCAAGAAAATTCTGAAGATAAGCCTTCATATAAAAAACTGCATGCTAGAGAACTTATATTATATATTGAAAATCAGCATATTCCCGGACAAGAAAATTCTGAAGAAGCATGGAGACTAATCAAAAATTACCTTACTGCCAATATATATTTTACTGGCGAATCATACAAAACTCGGACTTATTATATATTAGTGCAAACCTTCAGTGCAACCTTTGATCACAGCCCCCTAGGAGAAACTACCCCTGGAGTTCATGGATACTCCAAAATGGTAATTAAAAAACTTATTCTCATTGAAGAATGGGAAATTTCGTCAATGACTCAACGATCTATGCCAATGGGACCAATAGGCCAAACACTTGCCAATTTCACTTACTGGGATTATATTAAAGCCTTTTCTCAAGTATTATATTATAATAATTATAAGCACAAACACACTTGGTTCATAAAATTTTGTGCTAAAGTATTTGAAAAACCTATCCCAAACTGGTTTATTCAATGGTGGTCTCAACATGGACCTACGGTCAAAATATTACCTCCAGAATATTCTTCTTTATATTACTCATGGAAAAAGTCCTCTCCTTTCTTAACCGAATTATATCTTTCAAATCATATTTGTAAAATCGATACTATCGATCAGATGTATTTCTATATAGAATTCCCTATCCCTTGGATCCATTGCTGGTCCATTGAAATAGGCTATTACTCTCAACAAATTCCTGCCTTATATCGAAAATTTTATTGTAATTTTTGGGACAAATTGCTTTGGAAAGATCCAGAGACTAAACTCACCTATGGTCATGACCAATGGAAGGAAATAGTCAAGAAAATTGCTGAATATGAAAAAACTCCCAAAAAATTAATTTTGGTAGAAGAAAAGAGTCTTAACTATGTTTCCCGAAGAATATTTGCACATGGCGGCAATAAAATGCAAATGATAGAAGAATATTTATCAGAGGTCAGGATAAATTACTGCAAACTGTTGAGCAAAATTCAGACGCATTAATGAATAGTACCGCAACAAATACTGAAGATATTACTGATTCACAACCTCCAGAAATTCTGATAGAAGAAGAAGAAATTGAAAAAGCTGAAGCATTCATCAAGAAATGACAAGGAAAAGACAACACATGACTGATGGATAAGATATAACTGTAATAATTTCCTCTTTGTAATAGTAAAATCACTGTGCACAGGGACCCATCTATTACTGTGCAAGATTCTCTTTTTTATTATTTATAGGCGCCTCATTCTTGAGAAGAGGCAGGAGTTCATAAATTCTCTCCTTTTATTTTTCAAAAACTCTCTCT
>NW_025875496.1:0-1491 GCF_002878395.1 Capsicum annuum
CACTTAATTACATGTTATGTCTCAATATATAATAATTTAATTATTTCATTACAATGGTTTAAATATTTAATATATTCTGTTAATTTATATTAATTAACTATAACTACATATTGGAAGTAAAAAAAAATATTTATTTAATTGTCTATCATGTTCAAAACTAATTTGTTACCACAAATTACAATAATTAATAATTTAAAATATTTAAAAGACATATAGAAATTTTATTGACTCTTACCCAAAAAATTCCTCTATTCCCACTTAATTACATACCATGCCCCAATATATAATAATTTTATTTTTTTCAACATAATGATTTAAATATTTAGTATATTCTATTAATTTATATTAATTAACTATAACTACATATTGAAAGTAAAAAAAAATTATTTATTTAATTAGCTATCATGTTCAAAACTAATTTGTTACCACAAATCACAATAATTTGTTACCACATATAGAAATTTTATTGACTCTCATTATTTTAGCAATGTCACATAAATTGAGATAAAAAAAGTACTGCAAATCATAATAATTAACAACTTAAAATATTTAAAAGATATATAAAAATTTTAGTTGACTCTCAAAATTGTATCGAAGTCACATAAATTGGGACACAAGTACTAAATATATTATTTGATAATTACATAAAAATTATTATAAATCACAATAATTAACAAGTTAAAATACTTTTTTAAAAATAGATAAAAGTTCTATTCAACTCTCAAAATTTTATCGGTGCAGCATAAATCATGAAAAAATAAAAAATTATCCTAATTAATTGCAACTAAATATTTAAAGTAAATCAATTTTATTATTTTAATTGACTTTTACATAGTAATTAATATTTTTATTTATTTATTTATTTTAGTAAATTTAAATTTTAAAATTATTTTTTTCTTATATATAAATACTAATATTTAAAATGAACTTTAAATTTTTAATGTAAAAAATTAATAAATTTAATTTAATAAAATAAATTTCTAATGAATATTTTCTTAGAATTTGTGTTGGGTCAATATGTATCAAGTTAAAAAGAAATAAAAAATATATAGTAAAATTTTATTATTGTGAAAGATAAATATAATGCACTATCCAATAATGTTTAATAATATCATATTTTGCATATGCAAATATAGCATTCCGTATTTAATTAATATAATATTTTGGTGAATTATCGATGATTACTATTGGATATGATAAAATTATATTAATTTTATATTAATAACATAATCAGACGCTCTTAATTAATTATTATGAGTCATCTAGGTATTAAGAAAATAAATAATATTTAATGAAAAATAAAATAGACATAAAATGCGAAATTAACTCTTAATATTTTAAATTATATTTTTATCTTTCGAACGATAATTTTACTATATCACTCCTTATTATAAGTCATTTATGTATTAGAAAAATAAGAATAACAAAATGATATGTCAACATAAAATATTTGATTGAATATCAAAATTATATTAGTGCCACATAAATTGG
>NW_025875497.1:0-6458 GCF_002878395.1 Capsicum annuum
AGATGAGGGAATTCTTACGCACGCAACTAATTATTGGTACCAACTGAAGTCAAGATACAATTGCGTCTTCTACATCTTTCAGCATTTTTAATCAAGAAAATACAAAAATTTTTCTTTGTTTTTTTTCAAGACGTCCACTTTCAAATACGGACATTCTTTTTTTACATTTTGATTCAAGTTGTCCACTTTCGCATACATGTATTTTTAAAGACGCCCAGTTTTGAAATATAGACATTTGACTTTTTTAAAGACGCCCAGTTTTGAAATATAGACATTTGACTTTTTCTTTCAAGCATATACCTTTAAATACAAATATTTTATTTTTCAATTAAGAGTCCATTTTTGAGTATTTTTTATATTTTTTTATATAGCCCTGCAAATCAAGAGGCTATTACATTTGTTCTGCCAATTTAGAGTCTTTTACATTTTAATAGCCCCATCAATTAAGAGTATTTTAGAGTTCAGTCACCTCATTAGTTGAGGGCCTCAGTCTTTGTGGAGACGTCATTCATTCTCAAGTCCTCCTGTACAATCGGAGACATTATGCATTTTTTTAATTACAAGATTTTTTTTCTTAAAAGTTCCTTTCGAAGAGGCCAATGTCAGCATAAATAATACATTGGGATATATTTTGAGAGCCGCCTCAAAATTTACTCTATTTCTTTATTTCGAACTGCATTGACCTTCTCATGATACTCGAGATATGTAGGAAGCTCTATGAAGAGTTCGGTCAGCACAATTCCATAATCATTCTTTCTCCCCAGCAAGTACACAATCTTGCATCCCCCATCATCTCACAATTCGATACTGGGGCAATTTTGAAAACAACATCGGAAATAAGTGAACATTTTCCTTCTCAAATAATTCTTTGCTAAATATTCATTTCATAGGGATTTGTCCACCCTAAAATAGGATAAATTGGATCGGTCTTTCCTTCAAAAGACAGTTATGCATGTTTTTCTTTAATTAAATACTTATGTTTGCTTGCCTTTACTTGCATATGTTGCACTGTATTTATTTTTTTTACACTACATGTTATCTTTACCTTCATTTGCACGCATCGCAATGCATTTATTTCATCATTTTAAGCAATGCATGTTATCTTTGTCTTTATTTGCACATATCGCAATACATTTATGTTATTCTTTAAGCACTACACGCTATCTATAGCTTTACTTGCACATCACAATGCATTTATTTTATTTAAGCAGTGCATGTCATCTTTGCTTTTACTGACTCATATCGCAATGCATTTTATTATTATTTAAGCACTACAAGCCTCACAAATATCGCAATGCATTTGTCTCACCATTTAAGTACTGTTTGTTATCTTTGTCTTTGCTGGCGCATATCACAATGGATTTATTTTCTTGTTTAAGCACTTCATGCACATATCACAAAATATTTATTTTATTATTTAAGCACTGCATGTCATCTTTATCTTTACTGACAAAATACTGCAATGTATTTATTTATCATTTAAGCACTGCATTTTATCCTTGTCTTTACTTGCATGCACCGCAATGCATTTATTTATTTTGTCATTTAAGTACCGCATGCTATCTTTATCTTTATCTGCACACATCGCAATGCATTTGAGCACCGCATGCTATCTTTGCCTTTATCTGCACGCATCGCAATGCATTTATTTTATCATTTAAGCATCGCATGTTATTTTTGCCTTTATCGGCGCATATTGCTATGCATTTAAACCCTGCATGCACATAATGTAATGGATTTATTTTATTATTTAGGCACTGCTGATTCGTAAATATTGCAATGCATTTATTTTGTCATTTAAGCACTGCACGCACATATCGCAATACATTTTTTCATTTAAGCACTGCATGCTTCGCAAATATCACAATGCATTTGTTTCATCATTTGAGCACTGCATGTCATTTTGTCTTTGCTGGAACATATCGCAATGCATTTATTTTATTATTTCCTACAAGCGCATATCGCAATGCATTTATTTTATCACTTAAGCACTGCATGCTATCTTGATCTTTACCAACATATATTGTAATGCATGCGTTTTATCATTTAAGCACTGCATGTCATTTTTTTCTTTGCTTTCACATCGCAATGTATTTATTTTGTTATTAAGCACTGCATATTTTGTCTTAACCTGCACGTATCGTAATGCACTTATTTTACCATTTAAACACTGGATGTTATCTTTGTCTGTATCATTTTTTTTTTCTTATTTAGTTAAGCACTACATATTATCTTTAATTTCTCAAAAAAAAAAAATGAAAAATGAAAAGGAAAAAATCCACCTTAATTTTTTCTAAAATTTTTGCAAGCATGTCCACCCTAAAATAGGACATTTTGAATTAATCTGCTCTCTAATAAGACCTTTATGCGTGTCTGCCTTCAGTTGAATATTTTGTTTGTCTTCGATTAAAATTGTGCAATGCCTTTATTTATTTATCTCTACATTAGTTAAAACATTACATGTTATTTTTTGACTTTCTTAAAAAAAAAAAAAATCAAGTTTAGCTACTTATTTGTCTACTGATTTTCAGTTTTATAAATTTTGCTGAATTCGAGGACGCATTGAATTTGTCCAACTCAAAATAGGACGTTGGGATAACTTTTGAACTATACCCGACCTGATCCTCATGGAACTCGAATATATAGGCAACTCTAGATTGGAGTTCGCTTGAATTTTTTATCAAAAATAATTTTTTGTCTAGCAAAATTGACTACACATCAACGTTTTCATTTGAAGACTTCATTATCTTCAAACGAAAAGGGGCAAACTGTTGACACCCAATTTTGGCTCTTTATACTTAAAATTAATGCATTTAGGCTCCTTGATCATTGAATGGCATAATATGCAATTTTTCACATATTTTCTGCAACTGTTAATAAATTGTTGATAATCATCATTACTTTAGAATTTTTATTCATTTATTGTCATATTTTAATTTTACATAATTTATTGATAATTATCTTTAATTTCTTAAATTTTAGAATTTTTATCAGTTTATTATTATTTTAATATTTTTGCACAGTCATTTACATACGTACACAGCATAGCACTGTAATTTTTTTGATTGCACAGTATAATTTTAATTATTTAAAGAATAATATATCTTTTTCAAGATAATTATATTTTTTATTTATTATTTATATTTTTCGATAATTATACATCGACATTCATATTTTTGTATATTATTTAATACAACTTACAAATGTGAGTCGATTTAATTATACAACAACCCACAAACCAACACTGGAGCACCACCACTGCCGTCACTGCACCGCCCCTCCCCTCCCTATTCCGTTGGTAAATTTGTTATGGTTCTACTTTTTATTCTTATTTGTGGTATTTTTATTTGTTAGTTGAAACATTGATGTTTGGTTAGAATTTTGTCTTAAATAATTTTGGTGACTGTTAAAGCTTTTATGGACTAATCTTGTTCTTGACGTGTTCACTTTTTTTTTTTTTTTTTTTTCTCTTTTGTAGCATTCTCTGTACCAAATTGTTAAAAAATGCACTAATTGGTTTCTAAATTTTTGGACACGTTTCATTACTACTTTGGTTTTTTGTACTGATTTTGTGTATATAATTTGCAGTGCCCCAATTTATCTTTTCCCTTGAAAGTTGTTTTAGTTTGTGATTTATGGATGAATCCATTTTTCATTTGGCATTGTTGATATGTTTATTATTGTATAAATTTTTATGCGTTGTTTTGTTATTATTTTTGGATATTTAGCTAATTTGAAAGTCACTGGTCAAATGAAGAAATTTTCAGTCGATTTTTGAGGCCTGCACAAATAAAAGACAGATATTACATATATAAATATGTAATAAAATAAATAAATTTGGGCAATGACGAAATTTTTATAACAATGAAAAAAAGTTTTGTAATTTGTATCTTGGCAAGACGATTTAGGACGGCTAATAAATTGAGCAACCATTTCGTAGCCATGACGTACCTAAAATCTGATCCGAGCCCACACTTTTAATAAAAATTCTATTTTTATATATATATATGCACATATGATTTTTATTTTATTTTGATAATTATTTATTTGTTACTAATCTTTCTACCGCAAGTGTTTGTATAGGTTCTCGGAAATACATATCGGAAAGGGCATTCAAAAAAGGAGTGAATTTTGTATTTATATTTTCTTAATATTCTTGCAATTGTACAAAATATTAATTATAGTGAAATATTTATTTTTGGGGTGTTGGGCGGGATGTTTTCACTTATACAGTACCCATCACATGTTTAGGCAAATTTAGGCAGTTAATATTTATGTTAAAATTAATTTAAATATTTAATCAAATAATTCATACTTTCTACACTAAAGAATATTATGTAATCTTTTTCTTTAAAACAAGTTTTTCTTTATTCAATCTTTTCTTTTCATACATGTTTTTATATACTTTTGTTTATCTTTATAAACTTCTTATACACATAATTTTATGATAAAATATGTATTTTACATATTTTTTATATATAAATTGTTTATAACATTTTAATACATTTTTTAGATTTGTATTTATAAATATTGACTTTTTTCTTCATCGTTTAATAAACCTAAGTCTGACAACCATACTTGTGGATTTTGAAGGGTGCCTAACCCATTCCCTTCGGAATAACTTGAACCCTTATCTAGAATCTAAATTGGTTTCGTAGATTAGAATAAAGTCATACTTGTTAATAAATAAATAGGTTTTCTATTTTTTCTTAAAAATTAGGTGACGACTTTGTACAAATTAATTCTTTTAGAGTCCATAATGTCGTGCTCGTTTTGACCTTAGGTAAAAATCGGGTATGACAGTCCACAAAGAACAAGACACAAAATGGCAACAAGAAGAGAAGTACCAAACACAAACGATTTGCAATATATTAAAGGATAGATTGTTAGACAAATGCTTACATAAACACTAGAAACCCTAAGATGTATCAAATCTAAGGACCTTTAACACCTACATAAACAATCACCAAAACTCTTACGGTGACACAAGAGGGACGTTACCTCCTCAAGCACCAACGTTTCAAACCAAGTTGCAACTCAAGTGAATCCACACTTGAATTAGCCCTCATCTCGGTTTTGACTTTTCCAAGCCCTACAACTAAGGTATTTCACTCTCAAAACCTAGAGAAAATTTTAGGTGTTACAATGTTTCAAAGTCTTCCATCAATAAACAACCAAGTATGAAATGAACCCTAAAGAGCCTACTTATAGTCATTACAAAATGAAGATAAAATGACCCTATTGCCCTTAATGAAAGGAGTTCCTATGGAGTGTAAGGAAAAGGCACAAAATGACCAAAACACCCTTCAGTAGAGTGACGGTTTTGGAGTGTTTTAAGGCTGTTCAATGCTCCAAAAAAATCGTGAGTCCTTAAGTCTTTAATGCTCCAAGCAATCTTTCACACACGGTCTTGCTTAATGGCATGCTCAAAACCGATCCTCCATTCTTGTTCTTGTATACTCGAGGTGACCAAGTCTTGATTCTCTATGTGTTGGCCTCCAAAGATGTCATCAAAAGCTAAATTGGCCATTTGGCTCGTATCAAAATATGAGAAATTGAAAAAGTACTTTTTTAGAAAATATTTTCGTCCATACCGAACACACCCTTGTTCCCCCTCCCCCCTTTTCTTTCAGAATAATAAAAAAAGGTATATTTTCATTTATTAATAATTCTACTATAAAGTAACTAACATGAGCTTATTTTATTATATCATGATTGTCAGAAATTTATGAATTTAGCTATTCATAATTGTAAATGAAAATACCTGTTCTGGTAGATTTGATAAATATGTGTTTTGCTCATTCATAGCTTTTCTTTAGAAATATATCTGTTTTTATTAAATATTCAAAAAAAATTGTGTACAAGAGAGAAGACTTGCTTTCAACACATGAAAGTCTTGCCTTAACTTGACAAATGGTTTGCCTATTTATAATCTACAAAAGATGAAAAACACGTAAACTATTTACTATTCCTACTTTATCGTAAACTATACACTATTCCTACTTTACAAAAAGTCTTTATACTTATCCTACTTTTTCAAAAGTAGAAAGGCTAATCTTTACAAAAAAGTCCTAAAAAGAAAAAACTAATTAATGGACTTTGCCAAAAAGTCAAAAAGCTATACAAATAATTTACGTATCCAAAGTTAAAAAGCTATACATGTCATTTTTATAGCTTTTATTATCTTGTCTCTTTGTCTTTTGTCTTTATTCCTCTATTGCTCCGTTGTTTTCTATCTTTCTTCTATCTTCCAGCTGGCGTCCTTATCTTCTTTTACTCTAGTTAAACTTCTGGAATCACATTATTTTCTCCATTGCATTTTGAGCATTGGTGGTCTGAATATTTGTGTCCTATTAATTTGCAATATCTGGTTAATAACTCTTCTGAAATAAATTCCTTTTTAATTGCCCTTGTAGATGGTTGTTTTTCTGGATTGAGCAACGTCATTATTCATTGTT
>NW_025875498.1:0-3492 GCF_002878395.1 Capsicum annuum
ATCAGTGGGTCAAACTATAATGAGTAGACATTTAAGGGACACAGACATCAATAACCATCAATAAACTGTTAGTACTTCATATAAGGAGGACATTTGTAACCATCAAGAAACTATTACTTCATATATATAAATAATAAATAAAAGGAACATTAGTAATCACTCACTTTATTTTCATGGTCAACAATGCATTCTCATCCATCATACTCATGTTTTCTGTCTTCTGTAAGCCGTTCGCATTATTTTGAACCAAGGCTTTGTTGTTTGGACTTTTGAATAATATATTGCCAAGTGTGTGTCGGATTCTCCAGAAGTCAAATCAGTAGTGTTTATGCCTTAGTTCTCTGTCGCTCAGAGCCTCCAAAAACTACATTTTGGAGGATCCAACACGGTTGCAACAATATTTTTGGAGGGTCTGGGCATCAAAGAACTAAAGCATAAGCACTAAATTTCTTAGTGTAAACCAAAAAATTTACTATTCCCTCCATTCAACCTATTTTTTCTTTTCAACTAAGTTTCTTATTAAGAAAATAAAACTAGGGTAAGCAAAATTATTTTCCAGCAATCCAAAAAAAAAAATGGAGCACCATATATTCCTAATGAAAAAGTTATGGAGCATCTTTCTTGAATGTTAGACTTGATACCGTGTTCATCTGATTCTGTTTTACTGTGTCTAGATAGATCCTTATATTTCCATTAGCTTATTGATATATTCGAGTTGGAAATGTTCCTGATATTTGCTATAATCACGTCTGCGAACTCTAAATTTGTCTGATGTTTCGACAATATGTTTCACATAGTCGTAGAGCATCTCAGGACATCATTTGCTTACATTCCAACCCAAATGGATAAGTAGCTAGTCTCTTTTGTAACCTCGTTTAATTTGTTAGTATCTGTAGTCGCTCAAGCTATTTGAATTGACACGAGAAACCATAGGCTTTCAATCAGTGTTATACTTTTGAGTTTCAGGTGAATCATTTTGTGTCAGTCAGTGTTTGCAGCCTGTTGCAGTGGCTAGGCAGATCGATGCATCATCATAGTTGTCATTTTATATAGTGTTCTATTGCTATCAGTTCTACACATGCAGAATGAACTGGTGCGCTGCAATTGGATCTTGAATACTCATAATCTGATGGGAAAGCGTGAATTAAAGACTTGAAGAACTTTTGGCTAAGGCAGATCGATGAATCATCATAGTCGACTGATGATGTTGGTGATTTAGCATGGGATCTTCTTCACTAGAAAACTAGAAACAGTGAGACAGTAGTTTCTCAGAGGAGAGAGCTATCAGATTTCATTGTATGGTTAGTCTTTAACAAAATGTGTAGGAGATGACATGATCATGTTTGCTCTGTATCATAACATTCAGTATATTAATCTTTTTGTATCCTTTATACATTGTCTATTATCTATGGTGTATACTTGTGGTCCAGCTGTTACCCAAATAGCTTGAATCACTCACGATTCAAGGATTTGGAATAAGCTATTGCAGAACAGCACCACAAGTTAAGAACAGAGAAGAAGAGAATAAGAAGAGAAGAGAGATTTTAGAGAAGAAAGCAATGAATTGTATTATTCTAAAACTCTTGTACACTTCACTAGTTTATTTACAATTGTAGAATTGACCTACTCCCTCTAATTCTCAACTAACTATCAGCTCAACTATCTTTCTTGAACAATATCTCAATATAACAGTAATGAATAGTGGTTAGTTTAACTAACTGTCAGTTATAACAGATTTTGCTGACATGGCAATTTCCAATTCTAATTAGCTAATTGTTGACATGGCAATTTCCAATTCTAATTAGCTAATTAATGTAACAATACTCCCTCCCCAAAAGAGATCCTTGTCCTCAAGGACGAAAATGAGGAAATCTGACTTTTAAGGCCTCATAGAACTCCCAGCTAGCATCATCAGCAGATAAGCCTTCCCATTTGACTAGAACTTAGAACTTGTGCCACAACTTTTCCACCTTTCTTGACCATTCTCCTCTGAAGAATACTTTCAGGATTGGGATAAAGAGGATGAGCAATGTCAAGGACAGGGGGTAGTAAAATTTGAGTAGGCAATGCAAAGCACTTCTTTAACAAGAACGCGTGGACAGTGGGATGAATCTTAATAGTATCAGGAAAAGCAAGAGTGTAAGCCATTGAGCCCACCTTTTTCAGAATTTGAAGTTGCCCATAGTACTTGGCAGCTAACTTATGGAAGGAATGACCAGAAACAGTAGTTTGTTTATAGGGATGGATCTTGAAATACACCCAGGCACCAACCTCAAAAACTCTGTCACTTCTATGCAAATCTGCCTGTTGTTTCATTCTCAATTAAGCCCTCCTCAAGTGGTGTTTTAATAGGTCCAACTTTATCTCTCTGTTAAGCAAGGTAGCATCCACCCCTGTAGAAGCTGATTAACTAGGCAAATAAGGTAAATATAATGGAGGTGGCCTTCCATAAAGTGCCTCATAGAGAGTCGTTTGAATAGCACTATGGAAACAAGTATTGTACCAGTATTCAACCATAGCCAGGAAGGAGAACCAAGTATGAGGTTCCTCACTACAAAAACATCTCAAGTAAGTTTCTAAGCTTCTATTTAGCACTTCAGTTTGACTAACGGACTGAGGGTGATAAGATGAGGAAGTGTACAATTGAACTCCTTGTAGGTTAAATAATTCTTGCCAAAAATTACTGAGGAAAACAACATCCCTGTCGCTACTTATGGCATCAGGTAATCCATGTAACTTAACCACTGTATCCATGAATACCTCAGCTACGGACTGAGCAGTATAAGGGTGATTCAGAGGTAGAAAATGAGCATATTTACTAAGCCTATCCACAACTACTAGAATGACTTCATATCCTTTGGATTTAGGCAGACCATCAATAAAATCTAAGCTGATTTGGGACCAAACTACCTCAGGAATGGGCAATGGTTGTAGTAGGCCAGGGTAAGTAGCTAAATCAGCCTTATTCTTTTGACAAGTATCACACCACTGGACAAACAACTTCACATCATCTCTAATACCCTTCCAGTAGAAAAGAGTTAACAGTCTCTTAAGAGTGGCTTCTACACCTGAATGTCCCCCTTGAGCAGATGAATGCCAAAAGGAAATAATATCATGTCGAAGTAGAGGTACATTACCCACCACCAACTTTCCTTTCCTTCTGAGTTGATTATGATGCCAAGTAAATTGTTTATGGCAATTTGGATTAGCCATGAGTTCTGTAATGAGAAGCTGCAAAGCAGGATCACCTTCCCAGCTGGCTGCTATAGCTTGTGGAAGATCAGAACTAGTATTAGAGAGCACTAAAGTCATTAATTCGGCACCCTGCACCCTAGACAAGACATTAACCACCTTGTTTTATACCCCATTTTTATATTCAATAACATAGTCAAAGGGCATGAGTTTTGTGAGCCACAACAACTGTGAATTAGTATGTAGTTTCTGCTCCAATAGATACTTCAAAGCCTTTTGATCTGTTCTAATGACAAACTT
>NW_025875499.1:0-2605 GCF_002878395.1 Capsicum annuum
CATGAATGACTATTAATTTGTGCGCTATAAAATCATTTTTTTAAGAGTTTAAGTGTTGAATATTTATGTTTGAAAAAAATAATTATATATTAAAAGATTATTTGTTCTTCATGGTTATGTTAAGATTTCGTATAACGTTGATGTGCAATTAAAAGATTATTTGTTTCTTCATGGCTATGTTAATAATTTTTATTTTAAATATTATTTTAATTTTCTTATATTGCATTGTTAAATTTATCGTGATATAATGGTGAAATATTTTATATTTGACATTATATAATAGTAGTAGAAAATGACACATCTATCCAAAAGTTATAAGTATTTGTGTAAATTGGAGTTTGAACTTTGAAATTAGTAAAGTTGGGCAAGAGAAATGTGAAGAGAATTTGGACAATGATGATAATTGGCCAACAGTGTATAATTGCTTATGTGAAGAGAAATGTTACATATTTTGTACTTGGTATAATTTGAGAGAAATCTGAAGAGAAATGTTACATATTTTGTCCAATTGTCCACTAATTATTCTCTTCACATTAATTGTCCACTAAGAAATAAACCAAATTATACTAACTTGCTTATGTGGAGAGAAATGTTAACTATTCATTTAGACAAGTAAATCTTCTTTCCCGCCAACTGAACACCAATAAAAATTATAAGGGCACCAATAAATGAAAATTATAAGGGCAAAAAAATCAATTACTTGGTCAAATGTGAATAAATTATAAACTAGAAAAAATAAGCTAGGATTTGCTATTTCTTGTTTTTAGCTTAAAAAATCAAAATTAACTTTTTTTAAGCACTTGTAAAATTTGCCAAACACTTTTTCAAGCAAAAATAGCTTATAAGCTATTTTGACCAACTTATAAGTTAAGCCAAACACCCACGCCCATTTGGATAGGCTGAAAAAAAACGGTTGAAAAAAAGTTCTTTAAAAGTACTTTTAAAGTGCTGAACTTATTTTTAAAAATAAGCAGTTAAGTATTTGGATAAAAGTGCTGAAACTAAAAAAAAGTTATTGATGTGTTTGGTAAATAATGTTTTTAAGCACTTTTTTTGGTTAAAATGACTAAAATACCCTTGTAGCTGTTAATAATATATAGAATTGATTATTATTGCGATAGAGTTGAAATTATTTAAGGAGGCTATTAATATTTGTCATGTTGAATTTTACGTATTTGACAAAAATTCATAAGAATATTTTTCTATTTAAAAATACTTTAAAACTTTGCAATTTTTTTATATTTTTTAATTTCCATATCCAATCCACCTACATTATATAAGTTGAAGTGGAAGAAATATACTATTATTTACTATTAAGAAAATATCTTTAGCTCAAATTATTTCTTCGTAAATTGATGATTTTATTATTCTTAATTTCGTATTCAATTAATAATTAAATTATTAATTAGCGATTCAGTGAATTTGATTTCTTCGTAAATTGATGATTTTATTATTCTTATATTAATTGAATTGTTAGTTGATGATTTAATAATAGATTTTATTATTCTTAAATTAACTATTCTTAAATTATTAGTTTGATTGTTTAATAAATTGATGGCTTTCCAAAATTAGATTAGTGGGATAGGCTAAATATTTTTACTGAATCATGAAAAAAATTATCAATTAAATAAAATTTACTGAATCGTTAATTCATGAAGAAAGCATTAATTAGCGTGCCCTCTAATTAATATTATTAATTTTTATTGTTAAAATAATTTAAATTAAAATTAATATATATATATATACACACACACACATAATTTATATGTATATTAAATTATGCATTAGCAAACTTTGTAGATAATTTTGGAATAAAGAAAAATTATAAGGGCAAAAAAATTATTTATTTGATCAATGAGGAATAGACTATAATTTGAAAAAAAAAACAAGCTCCTATTTGAAACTTATTGTGTTTTAACTTAAAAAAAGCTAATTTTTTTTTTTAAAATCATTTTAAAATTTACCAAACACCCTTTTAAGATGAAAAAAAAATTATAATCTCTCCAAACGCCGCACATAGGATAAGAAATTGATAGATTCTCCAATCAAGCCAATGATGTACACAACCTCGCTTCTCAACCCAAAAAAGCACAATCCGCGCATTATCAGAAAACAACAATTTTACACCGTAGATCTCCACTTAATCAACGGCTCACATACAGTATCCTCCTCTCACGCGGATCGAATCTTATATCCATCCGATCATCATTTTGAGCACCAACACATAAACGGCAAGGATCCACCCCCCCTTCCACAACTCCCACAAACCGTCAGCTATATAATCACCAAATCTCGTTACCCTTTTCATCAAAATAATCCAAATCAAAGAGCACTTTCCTCAATTTCAAATTCAAAATCTCTTTGAGAAAATGTCGGGCAGAGGCAAGGGAGGCAAAGGATTGGGCAAAGGAGGAGCCAAGAGGCACAGGAAGGTACTAAGGGACAACATCCAAGGAATCACAAAGCCAGCAATTCGTAGACTCGCTCGTAGAGGTGGTGTGAAGCGTATTTCTGGATTAATTTATGAAGAGACTCGTGGTGTTCTGAAGATCTTTTTGGAGAATGTGATTCGTGATTCAGTGACATACACAGAGCACGCTAGGAG
>NW_025875500.1:0-1813 GCF_002878395.1 Capsicum annuum
TTGCGTTTATGCTTTAAGTAGTTTTTGAAGTCTTTCCACAAAGGTGGTAGCTTCTCAACTATCGCTGCTACTTAGAAAGCATTATTCACAATTAAACCTACAAAACAGTTTATGTGAGTATTAAGAACATTTTTAATTTGTTCAACTAAGGTATTTTTCAAAAATATACCTTTTGCTAGGAGATCATGTATGATGACTTGCAACTCCTGTACTTGAGAGACAACAGATTTTCTATCAATCATTTTGAAGTCCAGGAACCGTGCAACAAGGAATTTCTTAATTTTTGCATCCTTCGTTTTATATTACCGTTCAAGTGCCCCCCACAGTTCCTTTGATGTCTTGGTTCCACTATAGACATTATAGAGGTTGTCTTGGAGACCACTCAGAATATAGTTTCTGCAAAGGAAATCCGAATGTTTTCAAGCTTCTACAATAACGAAGCGGTCTTTGTCCGAGGTTTCCTCGGGCACCTCGGGAGTGTCTTCACTAGTGAACCATTGTAGACATAAAGTGGTGAGGTAAAAGAACATGTTTTGTTGCCTCCGCTTAAAGTCAATGGCGGAAAATTTTCGGGCTTCTCCGCCGGTGCCATTGTTGGCGGAGCATTTGTGTGACTTGATCTGGCAATATTATTTGCCTCCATAGACGTTGTCGTATCTATCATTTGACTTTCAGTTGTCATTTTTCCTGTCACCACAAGACAGAAAACTTAGTATTTTTCAGAATACTATTAATAAAGTTAAATAACTTTAAACTTTTCTTCTTGTTTCTAGTTAACGATGAAGTTTTTATTACTTCGAATCGTCAACCGAGTGAACCTTAACTTGTGATGAAAATTTTATGTCTTCTAATCACTATTTAAATTCAAGCGGAGTAGAAAGCCTAAGCTTTAATCTCCAAAAATAAGCAATACAGATTCTGTAAGATTATTCCTTAAGATTGTTATTTTCCACATTACGGGTACGTAGAATCTGTATAATAGAATAACAACTTCAACTCGAGTTCAAGTATGAACAAGAACACAACGAAGTTGAACAAATACTCTCAATACAAGATCAAAATGATCTTTACATGAGGTGTATTTTATATTTCAGAAATATAGATGAAATAGAAATTGTTAAGGCCAAGTCGTCCGAATTCACGGACTTTCCTTAAGGAATAATTCCCCTCACTGTACCCGAGGTTATAGAATCTTCCTCCCAGGATAAAATGGCCTTCAATTCGACTATAGCGGTACCTCAAATAGGCAGATTCTTCGAACACACTCACGGTTTGAATGATCACACTTAGAGTATTTTTAAGAAGGAGAAGAAGCTTGTAATTCTGAAAATTTTTTCTGTGTTAACTTGTGGAAGAAAGCAGGTTATTTATAGCCACAACATGCCCCTTTGAAAAGTGGCATTGGTTCAATTTAGAGTGTGTCTTTTCCTGAAAATACATGTCTGTTTACTTTAACCATTGCAGTAATTTTCTGAAACAGTACACCAATTCGTGAAACATTGCATCAGTTCGAAACAGTGTTGCAGCAGTTCATGAAACAGTGCACTGTTCACACGAAACAGTGCTACTGTTCACGTAACAGTGCTACTGTTCACGCGAAACAGTCACTGTTCATGCGTCAGTTCGTGAAGCAGTGCACTGTTCACGCGAAACAGTGCTACTGTTCACGTAACAGTGCTACTGTTCACGCGAAACAGTCACTGTTCACGGGTTCCTGCATGTTTTAACATTTCCATTCACACCCTTTCATTACTATGAACCCAACGCATATCAATTTGTTTGGTTAGAGTTGTATCGATTCACTCTATATCAA
>NW_025875501.1:0-4052 GCF_002878395.1 Capsicum annuum
ACCAAATATCTTTAGCAGTCGCAAGAAGTACACAAATCAAGGTTTCTACGTACTTCCTGCCTTGCCTTACCTTGAGCTCTTCGCTTCGTACCTTCTGCTCTAACGAGAACTTTAAGATGAGGGAGTTAGAAGTCGGATTTGAAGCTGGACTTTCCCATAAATCGAAGGCTATGTGGATCCTCAGCCATATATGAAATGGAATAAAGATGGACCGAGCTTACTTAATACAATTGTATATTTGTATTTGTTTTTTAGACTTCAAGCTCATATTTGTATTTTATAGTTTGCACCATCATATATTTTATACAATTCACACTTATATTTTATATATATTGATACAAATTATATTTTATTGATATAAATTGAACAATACAAATACAAATAATAAGTTTATTTGAAATATATAGTATGATACAAATAAATTTAAGGTAAAAAAAAATATTAAATATAAAATGCAATGACAAATAAAAAAATGAGGAAAAGAATATAAAAAAAGAAGAAAAATGACAAAAATGACGAACCAAGAATGAAAAAGGTGGAAATGGAAATACAAAAAAAAAAAGAATGCGAAGAAAAAATAAATAAAATTGAAAAAGAAAAAAAATTGATGAAAAATAAGAAAGAAAAAAGTGTAAGAAACGGAGTAAAAAATAAGTGAAAAAAATTAAAAAGGAAAAAAAGTAAATTAAAGGAAAAAAGAAAGAAAAAAATAGTAAATTAAAGGAAAAAAAGAAAAAAAAGAAATAAAAGATACAAAAAAAATAATAATAAAGGGGAGAGACTATATATAGATTATATTTAATTGATAAGAGATGCTATGAATTGTATAGGCTAAATGAGATAATTAGAATTTTATATTTATTAACCCATGTAGGTCTCAAGCGAATACGAATGATGAAATAAGAATGAGAAAGGAGAAAATGAAAAAAAAAATACAAAGAAAAAGAAATTAAAAAAATAGATGAAAAGATGAGAAAGAAAAAAAGAAATTATAAGAAACGAGTAAAAAATGAAAAAACAAAATGCAAAAGAAAAAAAGTAAATTAAAGGAAAAAAGAAAGAAAAAACTAAAAAGAAGAAGAAAAGAAACTAGAAAAGAAGAAAAAAATGAAATTTAAAGCATAGGTGAGTGATTTCTGTATTTAAATGGGTACCCATATTTTGCCCATTTTGTCCATATTTGTACGAGTTTTTAAAATGAGTTGAAGTCCATATTTACCCATTTGAAATATGAGTGATCCAATTCAATAAATATGGGTTAAATGGACTCTTTTCATAAATATGGGCTGAAATTGCGACTCCTGGCAATGGTGTGCTTTTGTTTTCTTTTGGATCGTAGGAGAATATCAGGAGAGGACTCACATGGGGATGGAGAAGCAGTAGGGGCTACCCGTTTTTTTTTAGTGCCTCTTCCAAACAAGCATCTTCCCGTTGTTTCTTTCCCCGAGTATGTGAAGTTCGAGGTGAAGGGACAGCGAGAAAGGACTTAACTGGAACATCGACATCAATATCAATGGCTACAGAAGATGGTTTTCATTTTAGAGTAGATCTTGACCTTCGAGGAATGAGGTCAGCAATGGGGATGTCATCTCGATCAAGAATCTGAAGAGGAACTGGGGGTGGTAGTGAGGGTTCAGAGAATGGTGAGGGGTTGGAAGAGTAGTGAGAGAAAGGGTATGATAATTTGTTGAATAAAGCAAAATCGGATAATTTGAGAGAAATTTGGGGTTGAATGAGTGAAGGTAAGGTGATGTTTGGGAGAAGAATAATGGCGGTTGAAGGACTGGTAGCAGATTTCGAGGAAGAAGATGATGAGGAAAACGCCATAATTTGTTTTGATTGGCAAAGGTTGAAGAAGGAGTGAATATAGAAGGACAAAAGGCGTATTTAAGAAGGAAAAGAAGGAAGATGAAACGTGAGGGGACTGTATTTGGAAGAATCGTAATGATGTAGAACCGGTTCTGTGCTGATGGGAAAGGTCTGTTAGCCTTTTGAAGAAGAAAAACTTTTGGGTTTTTGGTGGTTTTAATCATAACAGAAAGGAACCATGTAGATAACCTGTTTCTCTTAATGGCACTATGGGAAAACAATAATCATACCTGAGTTCTGATTAGTCAATGAACAACCTTGCCTTGATGGTACAGTTTATCTGCAAAAACCAATACATAACTGAGTTAATCTGCTCTAAAATTTTGGAATTAGGATCCACAATTAAATGTGTAAGACTGAATTAATCAACAATCACTAAGGCATAGCTTGTTCTAGTCAATTATTGAGGGAGATTTATACAATTTTAATCATCCCTAAGGCTAACCTATTTTTTTCAAAGTGTTCTCTACTCAAAGCCTTAGTAAATATGTCAACAATTTGTTCCTCAGTCGAACAAAACATAATTGAGATATGGCCTTTTTCAACATTGTTTCTAAGAAAGTGGTGGCGAATATCAATATGCTTAGTTCTCTTATGTTGGACATAATTTTTAGCAATGTTTATAGCACTTGTGTTATCACAAAAAATAGGAACACAAACTACATCTATCCCAAAGTCCAGAAGTTGTTGTTAAATCCACAACTGAGCACAACATGATCCAGCAGCCACATATTCAGCCTCAGCAGTGGACAAGGCAACTGAATTTTGCTTTTTTGTGGACCAGGTAATCAAACATGATCCCAAGAAGTGTGCCATACCTGTAATGCTTTTCCTGTCCACAAGATATCCTGAATAATCAGCATCAGAATATCCTACCAAATCAAAGTTACTACCTTTGGGATACCATAATCCAAGATCACTGGTTCCTTTAAGCATCTGAAGATTCTTTTTACTGATTTTAGATGTGATTCCTTTGGCTTAGCTTGAAACCTAGCACATAGCCCTACACTAAAAACAATGTCAGGCCTGTTTGCAGTGAGGTACAAGAGTGACCCTATCATACCTCTATACATCTTTTGCTCCACATCAGGACCTGTTTCATCTAGATCAAACTTTGTGGCAGTGGCAATAGGAGTGCTGATTTCTTTAGCCTTTTCCATGGAGAATCTTTTGAGAAGTTATTTGACATACTTCTGTTGGTGTATCATTATCCCTGCAGCTGACTGTTTTATTTGCAGTCCCAAGAAGTAATTCAGCTCTCCCATCATGCTTATCTCAAATTCACAACTCATGAGTCATATTCATATTGGTTGATCCAAAAATAATGTCATCCACATATACCTGCACAACTAACAAATCTTTTCCATTAGTTTTTAAGAAAAAGGGTATTGTCAATTTTACCTCTGGAATGGCCATTCTCCAGTAGAAACTTTGACAAACTCTCATACCAAGCTCTAGGTGCTTGTTTCAGCCCATATAAGGCTTTATCCAGTTTATATACATGATCAGGAAACTCCTTGCTTTCAAATCCTGGAGGTTGCTTGACATATACCTACTCTTTGAGAATGCCATTCAGAAATGCACTCTTCACATCCATCTGATAAAGTATAAATTCTTTGTAGGCAGCAAAGGCAACAAGCAATCTTATAGCTTCAAGTCTTGCTGCAGGAGCAAAAGTCTCATCAAAGTCAATTCCTTCCTCTTGGTTGTATCCTTGGACTACCAACCTTGCCTTGTTTCTTGTGACTGTTCCATGCTCATCAACTTTATTCCTGTATACCCACTCATTTTCAATTATTGATCTATCTTTTGAAAGAGGAACTAAGTGCCATACTTTGCTTCTTTCAAACTGATTCAGTTCTTCCTGCATGGCTATGATCCAATCAGCATCAAGCAATGCTTCAGTTATCTTCTTTGGCTCTATTTCTGACAGAAATGCCTTGAAGGCACACATACTTCTCAGTCCAGATCTTGTGGTGATCCCAAAAGTGAGCTCAGTGAGAACATTCTCTATAGGATGTGATCCTTGATACTTGTATCCCTTAGGAATCAAACCTAGTGAGCTACTAGGATCACTGATGACATTCTGATCTGGGGTAGTTGGTGACTCAGTTCCCCCTGTTGAGGTGCCTCCAAGTTTGGTAGCTCCAGTCATTGAATCGGGTTGTGTAACCTGTTCCTCA
>NW_025875502.1:0-4550 GCF_002878395.1 Capsicum annuum
GGATGTGTAAAAGGAACAGATCTCCACCATCCATTTACAGGATTTTTCGACGATCCTTGTTCATAAACAGCTTCAGTTCTCTTCTTCGTTGTTCAATATCATCGAAAACTGTATGAATATGCTGAAGATAGGGCCGAAGAATCCTCTGTTTATCCTTCTTCTTAATCCTCAGCAGGAAGCTCCAATTACAAACTCCTCCAAAACTTTCAACTTTGTTTATCTAAGAAACTCTCGCTCCAAGAAATTAATCTTGAATGACCAGATTATCATCCAATAAAAGTATAATATTATTAGATTTCTTACCGGAGAACAAATTAGTGTAATTCTAATCTTCGATTGATGGGTCGCTGGCGCTGGTGACTCCGGCGGAGCATCCGAAAACTCCAATATAACCTCCGTCATCAACCACCGACGACAACGAAGTAACTCAAGAATTTAGAATGACAGAATAGTTGGTAGCTAAAACTATGACAAAATCAAGAAAAATAAAAAAAAAGTCGTACAAATAGTTTGAAAACTGATTATGGAAGAGAATTTATTTAAAAAGTTGGAATAACAAACAAATTACCTTTTTTCATGGATTTTATTGAGTTTTTACCATAATTAGTTAGGTTAATTGCTATATTAATGCTAGTTAGCCGTTACATTCCTTAAAATATGCTAATTAGTTTAATTATTACGGGCTCATTTGTTTGCACTTAATGGAGGTCTAAATTTGAATGGTTCAGACTTCAGACCATTAAGTGCATTTGTTTTTATTAAGATTTTAGCTCTTAATAGGTTTGAATAGGTCTTAATCATTCAGATCTAGAATCAAGTTTTAATAGGTCTGAAGAGATATTCTGGTGTTGGATAATATTCACCGCCACTTTATTCATAATAATCATCAGTCACCGCCTTTGCCACCACCATCATTATCAACCACCACCCCCACCTCCAACGACCTCCACCATCACGACCATCATCAATAACAAATATCGCTACCAATCACTATTGTCAACCGCTACCACACCTACTACCTCTATTATTTTAATTATATTTACCGCCACCATCGTTGTAAACAGCACCGCCATCATCAACCACTACTGGTCAATCTCTACTATGAACCAACTCATCTATCACAACTAGCACCACCGCTAACTGCGACCACAAATACATCACAACCTCCACACATTCTTCGGCGACCACCACCATTGCCACTAGTAATGCTATCTCTATCATCACTTCAATCACTATCATCACTACAATTTATCTCTACTAATAACCATCTCCACTATCACAACTAACAACATCTCCAACTAGCACCAACACATCATCAGCCATCATGCATTCATTTTTCAGCCATCACAATCAACACCTCAAACTACTAACATCAAGCAACGTCACATCATAACCACCACCACCGCTATCAACCGCCACCATCATAACATCACTACAATACCAACCATCACAATTATCACCAGTAATATTACTAATCATTAACATCAATCATTGTCACCGCAACCACCATTATAAACCATTTTCACTATCACTAACAAACATAAATATTTTTTTCAATCAAATAATACAATTTTGTTGTCTTAAATTACATACTTTTCTGATATATAATTAGTTTTTTATTTGAATTGTATTTTTTACTTTATTATATATACAAGTAAATTTTGTTGGCACATTCAAATATTGAAAAACAAACAATCTTAATCATTCAGTTTTCAGATCTAGAGACAATATCTTAATCATTCAGACGTGCATTCAGATTCAGACGTCTGAATCTTAAAAAAAAAAAATGCAGCCTAATGTATCTGTAGGATGTATCTAGCATAATCAAAGGCTAAAAGTAGGAATTTTCTGAAATTTTAAAAATAGTTGGAATTTTTGGTAAATACCAGTAAACATGTCGTTATATAGGTAATTTTTATAAAACAATTTGGAATTGGATTTGAATTTCTCATGGTCAAATATCTCAATTTTCACTAAAATTAAATAATTTATATAAAAAAAAAATACTCATGACCAAACGGGTCCTAAACCGGAGTATCAGTACTTCAAAGATTATTTTGTTGTTCGTTTGGTGTATTAAGGCAATTTTGTCTTTAATTAAGTTTATATATGTATTAATAAATCTTTTATTTTTAATATTGTAATTGTTATATATCAGTTATACACCCTTTAACACCGAATAAGGTGTATAATCAATAAACCTATTAATTATACATAAGTTGAAAATCATATCGAGCAAAGAATTCAATAACATGCAATGAATACACACATTTTTCTCTAATACATTCTCCCAAACGACTCCTTAATCCAATGCCAAAGACACTATGCATATAAGCAATATTAGTCCACTGGACACACTATTGATATAAACAACTGAACTATAACTACGTATGATGATTTTACGTTGTCTACGAAACCTTCAAGTGGGATCCAAAATGACAACAGATATGGAGATAATGCTATTACATAGGTGTCAAATAAAAAAAGTATTTTTTTTACGGACTAAAAAAAAGAAAATTACATGGGATAACTCGATTAGTATTTTTGTCCCTAGAAAATGTTATGCCAAGTACTTTTTTCCCACTCTATACCTCAAATATTTTTACACTTTTCATGTTCATTTATCTGTCAACTTCTATTTTTCTTGCTTTTCTTTTTTTCTTTTTTTATTTGTCCTTGATTTTTATTTTATTTTTTTCTTATTTTAGTTCATTTGTCTCACTTTTATTTTTCTTTTTCTTTTGTCAAACATTATTTATTTTTCATTTCATTTTTTTATTTTTTAATTCATTTGCCTCAACCTTTATTTTTTATTTTTTATTTTTATCATTCTTCTTTTTTTTTTCCTCTCGTTTTTATTTTTCTCAATCTTTATTTTTTTTTCCTTTTATTCTTCTCCTTTTTCTTTTTTTTTAACCTTTAATTTTTTTTCATTTTTTTTCTTTTTCCTCAATCTTTATTTTTTTCTCTTTTTTCTTTTTTCTCAACTTCTATTATAATTTATTAATGAATGGAAAGTTGAATAATCCACAAAGAGGATCTTCTTTTTCTGACATCAAAGTAAATTTAAGGGTGTGACTTATTGTTTGGAAGTCCTTTGGGATAAGTTTTGCCTCTAAGACGAGAGTTATAGAACATTTCATAAATTAAGACACAATATGGTAGTGTCAACTCTTGCCCATGAGGCGTAACTTATTGTTTGAAAGTCCTTGAGCTAAGTCTTGTCTCTAAGGCATGATTTATAAAAAATCTGATAAATCAAGATACAATATGGTAGTGATAACTCTTGCCCATGGAGTGAAACTTGTTGCTTGAAATCCTTGGCTAATTTTGTCTCTAAGGCAAGAGTTATAGAACATCTCATAAATCGAGACACAATGTGATAGTGTCAGCTCTTGCCCATAAGACGTAGCTTATTGTTTGAAAGTCCTGGATTTATAGAACATCTCATAAATCAAACACAATGTGGTAGTGTCAACTCTTTTCCATGAGGCGTAACTTGTTGTATAAAAGTCCTTGAGCTAAGTTTTGTCTCTAAGACAATAGTTGTAAAACATCTCAAAAATCAAAACACAATGTGGTGGTGTCAGTGCTTGCCCATGAGACATAACTTGTTGTTTGAAAGTCTTTGATCTAAGTCCTACCTCTAAGGCAAGAGTTATAGAGTATCTCATAAATCAATTCACAATATGGTAATGCCAACTCTTACTCACGAAACATAACTTGTTGTTTGATGGTCCTTAAGCTAATTTTTTCCTCCAAGGCAAGAGTTATAGAGAATCTCATAAATCAAAAATACAATGTGATAGTATCAACTCTTATCCATAGGATATAAGTTATTATTTGAAAATTCTTAGGCTAAATCTTGCCTCTAATGCAATAGTTATAGAACATAGTCTTGCCTCTAAGGCAGTAGTTATAGAACATTTCATAAATCAAAACATAATTTGGTAGTGTCAACTCTTATCCATGAGATGTAACTCATTGTTTGAACATACCTAGGCTAAATCTTGTCTCTAAGGCAAGATTTATAGAACATCTTATAAATCAAGACATAATGTGGTAATGCCAGCTCTTTCCCATGAGGCGTAACTTATTTTTTGGAAGGAATCGAAGAAACGAAAAAAAATAATAGAAGCTGAGAAAAAAAAATATTTTGAAAAAAAAATTAAAGAAAAATGTAGAAATTGAAAGGAGAAAAGGAAAAACTAAAAGAAAAAAAAGGATTGAGAAAAAAGAAAAAAAAGTCAACAAAAAAAATAAAAGAAAAATAAAGATTGAGAATTTTTTTAAAAAAAGAAAAAATAATAATCAAAGAAAAAGATAGAAACAAAAAAAGAGAGAGAGAGAGAACAGAAAAGTAAAAATCAAATTAAAATTAAAAAAAAAAAAAGAAAAAAAGATAAGTAAGCATGAAGAGTTATTTAAAGTTATTTGAACAATAGAGGAGCAAATAGATAAAAGTTTTATACATAAGAAAAAAGAAGAAAAATTACTCCCTCTGTCTATTTTTATTTGTCCACTATTTTATTTTGAAATTTTCAATAATA
>NW_025875503.1:0-1588 GCF_002878395.1 Capsicum annuum
TCTCTATTTTTTGTTGTTTTAAGGCCTCATTTGTTTGCACTTAATGGAGGTCTGAATCTGAATAGTTCAGACTTCAGCAGACCATTAAGTGCATTTGTTTTTTATTAAGGTTTTAACTCTTAATAGGTCTGAATAGGTCTTAATCATTCAGATCTAGAGCCAAGTCTTAATAGGTTTGAACGGATATTCTGGTGTTGGATAATATTTACTACTCTATTCATATTCAGTAGTCACCACCACTAACCACCTCTGCCACCGTCACCATTATCAACCACCACTTACCACCACCAACCACCTCCACCATCACAGCCACCATCGACAAAAAATACCGCTACCAACCACAATTATCAACCGCTACCACACCTACTACCTCTTTTATTCTAATTATATTCACCGCCACTACTGCCGTCAACAACACCTCAATCAGAAACCACTACCTGCCAATCCCTATTACCAACCAACTCATTTATCACAACTAGCACCACCACTAACTACCACTAATACATCACAACTTCTACACATTCTTTGGCCGCCACCACCATTGTCACTAGTAACGCCACATCTACCACCACTTCAACCAGTACCATCACAACAATTTATCTTTACTAGCAACCATCTCCACCATCACAACAAATAACATCTCCAACTAGCACCAACACATCGTCAATCATCATGCATTCATGTTTCAACCAAAACAATCAACACCTTAAACTACTAATATCAAGCAACGTCACATCAAAACAACCATCACCATCATAACAGTCACTACAATATCAACCATCACAATTATCACCACCAACATTATTAATCACTAACATCAATCATTATTACCACAACCACGATTATAAGCCATCTCCACTATTACTAACAAACATAAATGTTTTTTCTCAATCAAATACTAATAATTTTGTTGTATTAAATTACATACTTTTTTAATATATAATTAATTTTTTATTTGAATTGTATTTTTTATTTTATTATATATACAAATAATTTTTTTTATACATTCAGATGTTGAAAAACAAACGGTCTTAATTATTCAGTTTTTAAATATAGTGACAACATCTTAATCATTCAGTTTGAATTCATGTTAAACAGAAAGAATTGATTGTTTAAATGACATTTCGATCTCAAAATTTGTTTGTTCTGTCTCTCTCCTTGTTAATCTTAAGGCAAAAGCAGTCCCTTGAAGGTTATTTGGCATTTTACTTGAGTTTTATATTCACGAGTCATTAAATTTTGTGTCAGCAATTAACTTTTGTTTGGTCATGTATGACTGGAAAGCATGGTTACTCATAGCCGTTGAATATGTTTGTCGAATCACATCATGCCTTTTCCTCGAACATATTTGATGTGTAAATGAACAAACATGATTATTTTTTTGTAGAATTTGTTTTCTATTAATATGTAGATTCAGGTGTAAGTAGCATTAATTCCATTTTTAAATTTTCCTAATTATATAGGCAATTCTCATTCTAAGCAGGGGAGAGGTCCCAGGCTCGGGCCGAGCCTGGGAAGAGGGGGAGGGGAAGGGGTTCTCGGGATGGGCAGTGCCAGGGAAATAGGGGGGCGGGGGCGGTCTCGGGCT
>NW_025875504.1:0-3635 GCF_002878395.1 Capsicum annuum
TAATTTCTCAATCACAATCCCATACTCGACCTCTGGCCCACAATTATCAATATCAATCCTACGATGGCATGTAGTTTTGGGAAAATACCATATTTCCCGCTCGGTACAAAATACTCCTCCCAGACTCAGCTCAGAAAGCATTAGGAAATCCACCTTAATCAATATCAATTCGTGGGTCCATTATAAAGACCAAAACATAAATATATATCACATCGATAAATCATATACAACTGTGGATTCCTAACTTGACTCAAAATCAACCAATGTTTCTCACCATCAAGATGTATCAATTCATTTAGTCATGAAAACATCAATAACTTTGAGGAAATATCAAGAGTCATTATAACAACTCAATCTTATGAATCAATAAACTAAATAATCTAATTTGTCATAATAAAGCTTAAAGCTTGACACATGTCTTTAAAGCACTTGAAATACTAACTCATAGTAGAATATGAAATTCACAATATTAAATATCAAGTCGTAATTTGGAAGTTGTAAAATAATCATCTATCAAAAACTTTAAGAAAACATCATAGAACTCATTCTTGACTCTCAAGCTCAAATATATATATATATATATATATATATATATATATATATATATATATAATAATAATAAAAATTCTCATAGAAAAGCTTAAATCATAACTTTTATCTCAAATCATTTGAAAATCATCAACTCATAATAATAATATTCAACTCATGGTATAAGTTCTAAATTAAGAAATAAAATAATGAAATAGTAATGTGTATCGATCTTGAATGGCTCAAATATCATAAATCATTAATAAAGTAATTTGGGTGTAAACCCACTTTACAAAATAATGGATTTCAATAGTAGAAATTAAATCTTTGGGCACAAGAATGAAAGAAGTGTTCTTGTTCAAACCCCACATGCCTTGATTATGAATTTGAATGAAGAAACTTGTTATAGAATCATTTTCCACTTCTTGAGTTAGGGTTCTTGATGCTTTTGACTTAGGTACCTTGAATCTTGAACCAATTTATAAAATCTATGGTTGGATTCTTGATGTTCCTGGGAAATTTGGATTGGATTTTTGAGATAGAAACCCTAGTATTCTTGATGAAATGGAAGAAGAATGAAGTTTTATTCTTTACTTGGATATATATAGAGGGTCAAAATGGGTGAAAAAGACCAAAATACCCTTTTAAAAATGCCCTTAATTGTTGAAAAAAATGGCTGACGACATCCGTGATAGGTCGTCAGACCCGTGATAGGCCGTCACGAAATGTCATTACAAAAGGGTTGAATTTTTGATTTTCTATCTAAGGATGACTATGTCATCATAAATGTCATCATAAAGTGACGACATCATCAGAAATGGCATCAGAAATGTGACAGCCTATCAGAACCATCGTCATAGTTTTCCAGCTTGACCATGTTGGAGTAAAATAGGTATAACTCTTTGCTCCAATATAGGATTTTGGCAAAATTCATATTTTTGGAAATATAATTCAATTATCTCTCTGTTGATAGGTCATGAGATCAAAAATTCCAAGTATAATGAGAGATATGCTTGTTTGAAGTTGACTATACCAATATCCTTCTCAAGAACTCAATCGGTAAGGAATGTTTTCATTTGCCCAATTGTTTGTACATATTTAAGGTATTAATACACACCATAATTGATTATAAAAAAAATCAAATAACTATAATTTATTTCTCAAGAGCTTGATTCATGGTTGCACTATTGGTTAGAGTCTTGGGGAATTACAAAATGGCTCTAACTTTCTCACCATGTGTCTGATTCAGGTGAATCTTATGTCGATGGATAGCTTATCCAATTATCCATATGATCGAGAGTAGAATTTAGGGAAATACAACATGATATAAATAAAAATCAATTTGGAAGTCATCCATATTCACTCAAAAGATGGATTTAGGCTTAAGAAACGGTTGGAGTATTACACTTAGGAAGTTGGTGTTATTTCATGGGGTTTTGTTGTATATCATTTTAGATAGAGGTACTCAGTCTACCTTTCACTCTTGGAAGCTTGTCAGAAATATCTTGGAACCCAAGTTTACCTCAATATAAATTTCATCCTCAGAACGATGGTTAGGCAAAAAAGACCATTCAGACTTTAGAGAACATATTGAGAATATGTGTTACTAACTTTAAAGGTATTTGGGATGACAACTTACCTTTGATTGAGTTTTTATACAACAAAACTATCACTTTAGTATTCATATGGCTCCGTTTGAGGCTCTTTATGAAAGGAGATATAAATATCTTATTGGTTGGTTTAAAGTAGGTAGGGATTCTTTGATAGGGCCAGATTAAGTATTTTAGGCAATGGAGAAAGTTTAGTTAATTCGAGAGAGGTTAAAGATAGCCCAACACTATCAAAAATCTTATGCAAACGTGAGGAGAAGGGATCTTGAGTTTGAGGTCGGTGACTTAGTCTATTTAAAATTTTTGCCTATGAAGGGAGTGAAGAGATTTGGTAAGAAGGGGAAACTTAGTCCCTGCTATGTTAGACCACATAGAATCTTGAACCATTTTTTGAAGGTAGCTTATAAGCTTGAGTTGCATGCAGATTTGGCATCAGTGCATCCGGTGTTCCATGTTTCTTTGTTAAAGAAATGCATTGGTGATTCAACTTTTGTTTTTCCTTTAGAAATTATAAATGTTAAGGATAGAATTTCTTACGAAGAAGTCCTAGTTAAGATCCTTGATCATCAGATTCGTAGTAAAGAAGTTTCTTTGGTTAAGGTTGTATGGAGGAATCAGTCCACAGAAGGAGCTACTTGGGAAGCAAAAGCAGATATGTGAGCCCATACTATGCGAGACTGATACCCTAATCTTTTCTCCATGAATTTAGACTCATCTTGAGGTAATAGTTTTCCTTGGATTGACTCTTTTAGTTATCTATTTTGTCTATGCAACTGTTCTCTTATCAAAACTTGCATTCATGAATTTAGTTTAACCCATGTAGTTTGTGTCATGTTTCAGACCTAGCTATTGGATAATGTTTTATCTTATTAGTGTTCAGTATAGAATGTCAGTCTCTATAGTATCTTAGCTTTAGCAGTTTTATTCGAGGATAAATATTCCCAAGGGGGAGATATTGTAATACCCTATAAGATTCTAAGCTCGGTTCAGTTGTAGTTGCATGCTTAAAGGATCCATGGCTTGAAAAATTCACTAAGTGTTGAGGACTTAGTCATTTCAAGACTCGAAGACTTTATGAATTTTATTTTTGACCTTCCCGACCTTGGGACGTTGGTTTTTGATTTGATTCATGTTTAGGTAATTTAAAGGTATGTCTCAGGAAAGTTTCAAGATTTTTGGATGGGGTTCGAGATATGTTTGGATAGCAGAGATAGAGATCCCTCATGGTAGGCCAATGATGCGTTGGTCTCTCCCATTGTGATGGGGTCCGTAACATGTTGGTCTCTCCCCTGGGATAAGGGATACAATGCGTTGGTCTCTTCCCAGAGTAAGGGACGCGACGCATTGGTGTCTTTTATCTAACTTATTGATTAAAAAAATCAAGGGAAAATTAAGTCCTTTCCCCTCAACCTAAGTTATCCATAACACGATTGTGGACATCCATAGAGGCATTATTTTCCCTTTTATCTCAAAATTACTCATTAGAAACCCTCTTTC
>NW_025875505.1:0-1252 GCF_002878395.1 Capsicum annuum
TTGAAGTTTTGATGATCCGCAAACTATTCCACAAGGGACCTGCTAGACGACATACTACATGTCCATGGGACCTGGTCTCGTTCACAGTGCTCCTTGACATACTTTGTTTGACTACAGCTGGAAGTTATACTTTCTTATAGAAAGTTGGTGGCGCGGTAGTAGATGAGCTGAACCTTGACCAATAGCAAGATGCCTAGGTCTTGTTGCTCACAACCAATAACAAGGATCATTTACTCACAACAATACCTTGTTTTTGCAAGCAAAAAGTTGAACTTTTAAGAAACAAAAGCCGCTCATAAATACAGCTCATTCAAGGGACCTGATAACTCATTCATCTTAAGTCTAGTGTGTGTTTTGTATTACTGATTCAGTTGATCTTATATTGTAAATCTACTCATGATTACAAAGGATAGTAGATGTGTCACTTGTCCAAGTCTTAGTTCAAGTTGAAGCAACTAGAGTTGGTTGTTCGAATCGTTTGTAAGTTGGTTAAGTATTTGTTCATCTAATTCGTGAGTTGTGTCCTTGGTAGAGTTACCTAGGATGTGTGAGTAGTGTTAGTCAGTTGTAAGTATGTTAGGCTTACCCTACTTTTCTTATGATAGAGCTATTTCAAGAGTTAGTTGGAAATACTGATGGCAGGTTGTGGTTTTTACTTCCCTTTATCAAGGAAGCTTCCACATAAAAAATTTTGTGTTCTTTACTTCTATTGCATCGTCTCTTATTTATTTATTTATTTTACACTACATTCATAGCTTATGGACCAGGTCTTGTTGTGTTAGGTGGACTCATATTGTTGAAGTATGAAGAAAAGAGTGGAGAAGGAAATAGAAGAAGCAATAATAGACTAGTTGTTTTTCTATTATAACTATTTTTAGTTAGTCACACTAGTGCTAACGGCTAGTTAGTTTGTTAGTTAGCCTAATTTCTAGCCGATAAATGTATATGACTATACACATTGAAGAACAATGAATACAAGCAGTTACTCTTCTCTCTCATCTTCTTGCTCTTTCAGTTCTCTTCCTTCCTCTCTTCTACAAACGCTATCAAAATTTGTACTTCCTCTATTATTGAATAAACAAGAAGCTTACTGATATCTTTTATAATTACATGGTATCAAAGCCATTACTCACTAGAAAACTAGTAGAGCAAGGTCGATTCTAGCGCATTGAATCAAGATCAATAAGTCTTGAATTAAGGTTTATAAATCTGCAATAGTGGTGAATCCAAATGTGGCCGTTGATGGTGCTGA
>NW_025875506.1:0-1257 GCF_002878395.1 Capsicum annuum
AGTTTGTTTGATCCGATGAATGATGAAATGGAAGGTACAATTCTTGTCCTATGTTTTCTTTCCTATGCCTTAGTATGCTTAAAATCGTGCTTGCCTATGTTCCGCGTAATCATTCAGGGACGAATGATCTCAGGAGGGGGGGGACAATGTAACACCCCGTAGAAACTCGTGCATGTATTGTCTCTTGGTAGCAATCTTAGTGAGTTAAGACTAGAAAATTTGTCTAAGTGTCAAAGAGATTTTGTCTCATTTTTACCTTTTAATCTTCGGGGAATTTATTTTCGACCCTTCCGACCTCCGATTTTAGATTTTCTTATTGCGTTGAGATGGGGCAAGGTCGTAGTACGTCTCAGGTGAGTTTTGGGATTTTTAGACGAGCGTAAGGGCATATTTAGTACCCATTCTAGTGAGCCTCCGCGATCTGCCCACGTCGTCCTACAGATCCCCTTGCTTGGGGAGGGTCCACGCGATAGGCAAGGTGATGCCTTGTTGATAGCGGAATTCCAGACTAGGTGACGCCCTGGGTATCACACTCGGCCAAATTATAGCATCCTATTACATCTTATTAAGGGTAAAATGGTGCTTCTCCAACCCCTTATCATCTCTAACACGGGATTTAATCCCAAGAACACCAAAGTAAGTGTATTTTCATCAAAATCTCTCAAGAAACTTTATTAGGGTTTCAAACTAAAAATCTTAATAGCTCAAGATTCAACAGTGAGTTTCAGAAGATAATTAGAGATTTGGAATCTCCAATCCGCAAGCTTCAAGAATCACCCATTATTTTCTGAAATAGAGGTACACAGGGTTTTCCTAAAAATCTCATGGGGATAGGAATCTTTATTTTTAGAAAGGGGTTTCGGATTTATGGATATTTTCATGTTTTAGAAGCATTTATGATATTGTTTTGGTCTTTAGTCCTTCCCCCAAATTGATTTGAAATTATATATATATATATATTGTAAGCATGTGTTTTAATGTTGATGATTGAATTGAGAGAATGATTCGTGAAAAATCCCTCTCTTGTGATGATTTTTATTTACTTATGATGTACTATGAAATTATTTGAATGCACACTCGGGTTGGGGCTTCCCCGCCGAGTCAATGACGGATTCCATATAGCCCATGGAATATCAGACTTGTAGGGGAGTGCCACCTAACTCAGAAGTAATACAAAGATTCGTCATTTCACTGATAAGAATGATTTGTGATTTTCATAAAGTGCCCATGTGTTTTGAAAAGCACTTTAAGTATGAT
>NW_025875507.1:0-5345 GCF_002878395.1 Capsicum annuum
AGCTTCAAGGCCAAGTTGATTGCATATCTTACATTGTGCATCTGGTCTCTTCCAACATTCAAATGAAGGATGACTTAGTGCTGGCAAAGTGGGTAGTTTTTCCTTGAATTATTACCCTTGCTTTGAGTTTTGTGGTTGGCTACCAAAGCTTCTTCAACCATACCATCCTGCCTCATAAGCCTCCTTTGCTCTTGCGCCTGCACTGTATTTAACAATTCTACCAAAGTAATCTTGGACAGGTCTTTTCTGTTTTCCAAGGTAATAATTGATACTTTGTATCTTTCAGGCACTGTAACAAGAATTTTTACAACAATTCTTGAATCTTTAAATTTTGTACCAAGCAATCTTACCTTATTAATAATGCTAAGAAGTCGGTTTGAGTACTCTTTGACGATCTCAGATTCCTTCATCTTTTGCGATTCGAATTCCCTTATCAGATTCAATACCTTCATGCCCCGTATTCTTTCATCTCTGATATATTCTTCCTTCAGATAATCCCAAATTTCTTTTGCTGATTTAAAGTTCATAATTCTCATGAAAATTATCGGAGAAACACTGGCAAACAAAGTTGCTTTTGCTTTTGATTTTTTGATTTTCTTTTCCTTTTGACTTTTGATCGGGGCCACCGTGGGATTATCGAGCAACGAAAGAACATCATAATCCTCCTCCATGACCTCCCAAAGATCTAAAGCCTCAAGATAAGTCTCCATTCTTACTGCCCAAAGATGGTAATTCTCACCATCAAAGACAGGAGGAGCTATTTGGGAAAAGTTGTTTTCAGAATTCATCTCTATCACAGATCCCTCAAGAAACTGGCTCTAATACCAATTGTTGGTTTTTCGCTTTGAAATTAGAGAAATAACAGAGAAAGAGTTGGAGAGAAAAAAATACTGCAATTGTATTGTCAAAGGAAATTTTTTTATTAACAACTCAAAACATCTATTTATAGCTAAATTTCTAACTAGACTTCCATTCAAATAAAAATAACTAATTCCTAATTCAAATAACAAAGGATAATTAATTCCTAAGTCTAACCCACATAGGATTCTAATAATTTAAAACTACTAAAATTATCTATTCCTACTTTATTTCTGAGACATCTTCAACAGGAACGACAACATATGGGGCAACGTAGGAGTGGCCTTAGTGGTGGGCAATATGCGGGAAATGAGACTAAGATGGTTCAGATATGTAACGAGAAAAACAAAGATGCTCCATTGAGGAGGTACGAGAAGTTGGTAAGGATGAGTTTAAGGAGAGGTAGTGATAGACCGAGCAAGAGTTGGAGAGACTAGAGAGATGATTAGACATGACAAGGGACATTTTTAGCTCGCCGAGGATATAACCTTGATAGAAAAACATCGAGGTCAAGAATTAGCGTAGAGCGTTAGTAGGTAGAGTGATTTCTCTCTTTCATGTTGAAGAGCATGGATCTAGCTTAAAGCGCCCTGTCCTCTCCCTCTTTTCTACTCAAGAATATCACTATTATTATTCTATTATTATCTTATTCTTCTATTGTATTCTACCGTTGTTCTATTTACTTGGATTCTCTTTACTATTTTTATTGTTTGTACTTTTCTTTTCTACAATATTTTCACCATAGCTTTTACTCCTGTATTTGTCAAACCTATTTTTGAAAATACTTTTCTTGAGCTGAGGGTCTATTGGAAACAACTTCTCTACCTCACACAAAGAAAAGGTAAGGTCTGATCTCTGCCCAATTATACCTAGACTCCACTTGTGGCATCATACCGCGTATGTTGTTGTTGGACATTCTAAAGCATCACGAAGAACAGACAAGGAAACAGCCTATTAGTTGTGTATCTTATGGAGCATCATGAAAACTTAATCACTCATTCTTTAAAATGAAACTTGATAACTCATTCACTCTAGTAGATAATGTCATCAAAGATCAATTTGCTTTGTTTGACAAATTTTAACATTTCTTGACTGCAATTTAACAGTAAATAAAGCCATGTATCACAGCAATATGCATGTAATTTGTGACTCAATGCCCAGAAAAAACAAATCAATCCTTTAATCCTATACAAACTATGCTCTGAGCATTATATACATTTACATACTTCAATCATAAAGCTATACAGAGCAAGATGGATATGGCCCCCATAAAGCACGAGATGAGGAAAGCAAGCTGAGATGGTTCGGGCACTTAAAGAGGAGCTAGGTGGATGCGTGTAATGACCCTCCAGGTCATTTCCTCAATTTGTGTGCATTTTCGGTGTTTCGAGCCTTCCCACGGCTACTACAAGCCATTTTTGACTTGTCGAAATTGTCGGTTCGATTATCAGACAGTTCGTTTGGATTTTAGGCTCATTTCCCTGCTTTGTAGCTTTCATTGTTTTTGGTCCTAGTAGATGACCCCAGATGAGAATTCTGACCGCGCCATCAGCTCTGAAACGTTGATTTTAGGCTAGGGTGACGCTTGGTACAGGTCCCGAGGCTTCCAAACTCGTTTTGGGCTATTGGGCAGATTATATGAAAAATGAAAATATAGGTGTGGGTCCCACATTTAGTTGAAAAGATAACTACAACAACATATCCAGTATATTCCCAACAAGTGGGGTCTGGGGAGAAATGAGATAGAGAGGCTATTTCCAAAAAACCCCGGCTCAAAATGGAACAATACTCAATATAAAACAATCTAGACAAGGCATATTCAAGGGACAAAATATCATAGAAATCAACATATCCAATAATATCCTATATAAGATACACCAAGTAGTACAACAAAAGACACAACATCCTAAACTCATCGTAACCTTCAACCCTAATCCACCTCGACCACAACTTCCTATCTAGGGTCATGTCCTCGGTAAGCTGGAGCTGCTCTATGTCTTGTCTAATCACCTCCCTTCATATTTCTTCGATCTACATCTACCACGCTTAAACCCATCCCTAGCCAACCTCTCACACCTCCGCATTGGGGCATCCGCGCCCCTCCTCATCACATGACCAAACCATCTCAACCTTGCTTCCCTCAGTTTGGCTTCCACCGATGCCACTTCCACCTCATCTCGAATAACGTAATTTCTAATTCTATCTTTCCTAGTACACCCACACATCCACCGAAGCATTCTCATCTCTGTCATCTTCATCTTCTGAATGTCACCCCCATACAACGTCGGTCTAACCACCACTCTGTAGAGCTTGCTTTAAGTTTAGGAGGTACTTTTTTGTCACATACGCCTCCATTTCATCCACCCTACCCCAATCCGATGAGAAACAACTTCGTCAATCTCTCCATTCTCCTGAATCATAAACCCTAAATACTTAAAACTATCACGCTTATAGACAGAATGAGTATCAAGCTTAACAACCACATCAGACTCATGAGACACCTCGCAGAACTTACACTCCAAATATTCCGTCTTCGGCCAACTCAACCTAAACTCTTTAGACTCGAGGGTTTGCTTCCAAACCTTCAATTTAGCATTATCTCCACTACGAGTCTCATCAATCAACACCAAATCATCCGCAAAAAAGAATCTTGTTCATCAAAAACAAGTTTTTGACATTGTTAGTGCTAGTGTGTTCGCGAAAACGAACCTTTGATCATTTGACCGGGTCACTTGAGCGACCATTTGGCCACTCAAGCGATATTTTGACCCTCTGACAACGTCGCTTAAGCGCAGTGTTCTGAATTGCGGGCACAACACCGCATAATGCGGTGATGCAAGGCGTTGCGGTCTTCGAGCAAGTCGCAACTATGATGCGCTCCGATCTAAGAATTGCAGGCGCATAACACTGTTGCGCGATGCGTTGCGTTGCGAGGCGAGGTATATTGTGTTGCGATGCAACCGCAATATGTAGTTTTTTATTGTTGTTGCGACTGGAAATTGTTTTTGGGGTTGGAATTGCATGTGCTATTTTTTGGGGGTGCAATTTGTAAATAAAAAAAGGGGGCAAAACTTTTAGAAAGCCGATGAAGACTGATTAAAGTCACAAAGCAACTTGGGGTTTTCAAAGAAAAGTTGTTTTCTCTCTTCTCGAACGATCTAAAAATTTGGCTACTATTAAGGTAAGCCTTCCCCTTCCCCTTCCCATGCTGCTGTTTTTTTTTTTTTGCTCTATTTTTTTTTCAATTGAAGGAGTTCTTTTTGTTGTTGCTGTTGTTGTGCTGCCTATGCTATTTATGTTTATTTTTTCGTTTTGGGATTTGTTTTTTTAATCAACTGAGAGTGTCTTTTTTTTTGTTGTTGCTGCTGCTGCATGTGCTATTGTTTTTTTTTTTGGGCTCTGTTTTTTTAATCAACTGAAAGGGTCTTTTTTTTTTTGCTCCTGCTGCTGCTGCTTGTGCTTTTTTTTTTTTCTCTCTTTTTTTTATCAACTGTTCACTCCTTAAAATTTGTTTTTCTCTATTTACTATTAACTTTTTATTGTGTTTTTTATTAAATTTATTTCTTATGTTTTCTTTACACTTTACAATAATTATAAAATGTCTAATCCAGCTTGGAAATATGGTAAAAGAGCAAGTGAGACCAATAGGAATAAAGTCACATGTATTTTGTGTGGCTTGACGTTTAATAGCGGAATTTCTTGCCATAAACATCTTCTTGGGAATAGTACTGAAGTGCAACAATGTAAGAAATGTCCAAATGAGGTGAGACAAGAAATTAAAGACTATGTTGAGCGAAAAAAGGACCTGAAATGCCAAATGTTATCTCCTAAACAAGCTACTGATCTTGATGATGATGAAATGGAGGAAGGAGAAGCTGCAGGTTTGTCACTTCCTTCAAAATCACAAAAACTCACAAAATTCATCAGTTTCTTCAAGTTATGTATCAACGGGTACAAAAGGTCCAATAGATACTTACTATCCGTTGAAGCCAGGAAATGAATCGGGAAAAAGTGGTAAAATTTTGCAGGTTGTGGCCAAGGGAATTTTGAGGGATCGTGCTGTTATGGCCTTTTCAAGGTGGATGTATGATGCAGGGCTGCCTTTTAATTGTGTCAATTATGACACTTTTGCAGACATGATCAAGGCCATAGGCCAATATGGTCCGGGGATGAAGCCACCCACTTATCACGAGGTTAGTGTCGTTTATTTAAATAAAGAAGTGGAAGAAACACAAAAAATTGTCGAGGAGCATCGGGTGGAATGGAACAAGTTCGGATGTTCCATTATGATGGATAAATGGACAGCAAGAACCGGAAAAATGATCATAAATGTATTGGTCAATTTTCCGAGAGCAAGCTTATTTCTTGATTCAATTGATGCCAGCGACACTGATTCCATTGAGATGTTCTCTTTGTTTAAGAGTACCATAGAGAAGATTGGACCAGAGAACGTTGTCCAAGTGGTTACAGATAATGCATCTGAAAAT
>NW_025875508.1:0-1837 GCF_002878395.1 Capsicum annuum
AGTTGATATGGAACTAACAAAAATATGATTGATAGCATGCTATTTTATGCCTTTAAGTTACCGACTATTTGACTTTCTTATTTCTTACTTTAATGTTTGAATGTTCATGTTTAAATTCATTAAGGGAGCGAGGCGAGTTGCGGAATAATCTAAGATTTGTTGTAAAAAAAAATAAAAAATAAAAAATAAAGAATTCGAGCTTTTTATATTGACTTATACTTGCTTTAATTATTATTGATATTGTGTTTATTGGCCTTATGTACTACTTGTCGCTTATTTACCGCTTTGATATTATTTGAAATGTATTATATATTGTCTTCTCTCGCATAGCCCCTCTGAGTCTCTGAAATAGGATAGAGGGAATGCAGCATATGTATCCCACCTTCTTTTTGAGATAGCCGAAGTGTCAAGGCACTTGGTGAAGGATATAGTCACACATGTTAGGCGGGGTTCGGATCGACAACGAAGGCAGTGTTGCCTTTCTACCGACCAAGTTGTACCTTCCTGGCTCGAGTGTTCGCTCGGGTAAGCCAGTCTAGACACCTATCCCTATTAGGTTTAAACTTAAAAAAATTGAAAACTCAGAATCTAGTTATCCCTATTAGGTACCGCTTTATTTGCATCATATGCATTTGACTTAGCGGGACTTAGCACAGGGATCGGGTCTGTCTAGGATAGGTGACCTACTTTATCAAGACCAACATGTGCATCCTACGTGCTCTTTGACATTTTTTTGGAAGGCTATTTGTTTGTTGACCGGTTTTAGGAAATTTTAAAATGCAAGAGATTAATTTATCCTCACATTTAGTGAATTATTTTTTCAAAGAATATTTTATTTTTAAAAGAAAGAAAAATTTTAGTACATAATTTTACGTTTTTTAAGAACTACGAGGGTTTGATTCTCACATCTTAGTGGGATACGTAGGAAGTCCTCCTCGGGATACGACCCCATCTTTTGAAAAAATTTATTCATAAATTTATTGGGGAATATTTTAAAAATATGATTACTTTCATAATTATTTTTTTAATTCTCAGGTCCAATTTTTATATATATCTTAATAGCCCTGAATCTTTAGGGATCATGAGGCTAAGTTTTATATATATATATATATATATATATATATATATATATATATATATATATATATATATAAATCTTAACAGCCCTGAACCTTTAGGAGTCTTGAGGCTGAATTTTATACGACATATATTTCATGAACTACGCACACCTAATTCCCATATTAATGAGATACGTAGGCAGTCCTTCATGGATTCGGTGATCTTACAAAAAGAAAATTGAACTTTGATACATTAGTTTTTACCATAATTAAAATAGTGTTAAGGTGGTTGGTCTGTGGCTAAGTTGGCTTCTCATCCATACAACTCCAGGTCCAAAGAAAAGGCGAGATAACCCACAAAAAATGATATATGGTCTGAGATGAGGTGGTGTAGACTGTTAGAAATGAGGAATAAGAATAAATGACTAGGAAGGTAAAAGTTTGAAGCAAAATGCGAGAAACATGCAAGTACTTAGAGAGAAAAAGAGAGTTTTTTAACGAGAATTTGTACATGTTTCATGATGTTCACTTGCCTCTAGAGTCCAAAACACCAATGTTGGATATGTAAGAGGGTCATGGTGGTCCTTTGACTTATCCAATAAGGTCATGAAATCAATTAAGAGGTGTAGGAGAAAAGAGAAAATGCTGACGACATATTTTGGAGAGAGTTTGAGGTGATAATTCAAAATAATTGAGTAAAAAAAAAGATAATGTAAAAGTGATTGTGGAGACTCCATTAAGGCCGACGTGCAATTCAATGGCTAAAATATTAAGTTCGG
>NW_025875509.1:0-1480 GCF_002878395.1 Capsicum annuum
AATTTCTTTTTTGTACGAAATGAATTACTCTCTCATTCATTTTTCATTTGTCATTGTTTCTCTTTTCGAGGTCAATTTGACTAAATTTCAAAATTAAATTGAAGTAGATTAATACATGTATTATGGTTTGCGTATTAATAGTACCATGTTTGGTATCCTTTTTAAACTATGCATAACTAATACTTGCATTAGTTATACACACTTTTGTGTATTAAAGTGTGTATTACCAATACACATCATTTTCTATGTATTAGTAACACAAAGTCTTCAACACATGCATTAACTTAGTAAATTACAATATTACCCTCAAATCATTGTCCCTCTTTCTCTTTTCTGCAGTTTGCCATGGAAAAGCAACAATAATTTTCTCGAGTTCTCCTTCTTCCGTCCAGTTAATCAAACAATAGTTGTTTTTTCCATCAGTTGTGTTTTACTCTTTTGTTCTAATATTTTTTTTCCATCAAAGATCTTCAACAACATCACTTCCTAAACTTCTCCAAATAGCATCAAAATTTTCCTTCTCTATCAACTTACCTTTATCACTTTCGATGGAAGAGCGAATTATCGCATGTATTGAAGAATTCTGAATGTATACTTTTGATGATGTTCTGGAAATTATTTATACTTGAGAATTTTTTGAGGAAAAAGGAGAGGCTTTGAAGGATCGTGATGAAGAATTGAAGTTGGGTTTTTAATGGAAAGAAGAGCATTTTGATAAAAAGCTATTTTTTTTTTTATAAAAATTATATAAATATATATTATTTTTAATACATCGAACAAAACACTGTATAAAAAAAAACGTTTGCATTACGAATGCAAACATTACTAATACATCATATTCAACATTAGTCTTATACACTCTACCAAACGACCCCTAATTGGTTTGGGACTAGGTGATGGAAGTACATGATCTGTGCCTCGGAAACACCGCCAAATTAATCACCTATTTTTAGTTGCCGACGAAATGAAATATGGGGTATTGTATGTATTGATTTATATTTTGCGGAAACGTAAAGTTCACCACAAAATTAAGGAGATCGATCTAGTGATATATTGGATGAAGGTAAATAATTTATTCATCCAACCCTGTTTATATATAATAGTATAAATCCTAGTTGAGCTAGGAACAATCATGGTTCAAATATTTCTTATTTGGCTCAAAAATACCCCTCTCTCTAACGGAGTTCGAAAAAGGATCAAAAATACCCCTGAACTATCTGAAATAGATCAAAATTACCCCTCGTTAGTTTTTTACGTAAACACTTTAATTATCACAAACTCTAACAACATGGTAGTTAGGGCAATTTCTGTCATTCCTGAGGTTCGTTAGTTTGCACAAACTCGTTAATGATATATTTTTATAACTTGGAGTTGTGGTATTTAGACAGTTTAGTTTGCTTACTGCTTGTCATAGTACAAAATGTCCTGTTTCCATATTGCTAGCTGTTGCATTAGTCTAATGGTTCCATTGTACGTAGAT
>NW_025875510.1:0-3689 GCF_002878395.1 Capsicum annuum
CGGTTTTACTCTAGCAGCTTGTTCGCGCCATCTGATCGCACACTCCCTGAAACTCTCAGTATTCTTCTTTTTTATACCAGTTAGGGATTTTTCGTCAGGTATCAACTCCACATTGTATTGAAATTGTTGCACAAATCCATTAGCTAGGTCATCCCAAATAATCCACTTATCAATGTCTTGGTCAATAAACCATTCTGAAGCTAGACCTGAAAGACTCTCACCGAAATAAGCCATGAGTAGTTCTTCCTTCCCTCTAGCGCCCCTTAACTGGTTGCAATAGCATCTCAAATGTGCTACAGAATCACCATGTCCATCATACTTCTCAAACTTCGGCATTTTAAAATCAAAAGGAAGATGTACACCTGGAAACATGCACAGATCTTTATATGAGACACTTTTATACCCCCCAAGTCCTTGCAAGTTTTTCATAGTCAGTTCCAAACTTCTTAATTTCCTGTTTATTTCCTCTTGTTCTTCTATCATAACATGTTTCTCAGTATTTGGAGGAAATTCAGGTAGTTGAGGGCAGTCGTAAGGACCAGTTGACTTAAATGTGGGCTCGAGAGTGTAATGCTGATCACTAAAAATATTCAATACAGGGTCGCTTGTAGAGTGAGGAATCACAACTGTTGGATTGAAATTAAAAGCAGGAGCTTCAGACGGGAGTGGGGCTGCAAAACCATGAATAGCAGCTGGAGCCGAGTATATGGTAGTCTTGGATTGGGGAGTGAGAAATGAACCTTGGAAGTGGTTGGATATTGTTGCCCCGGAGTCGATCCTAATGCATGTTGTGGCATATCAACAAAAATGGAAAATTGTGCATATGACACGGGAGGCAAGCTAGAAAGATATTCCAGATTATCAGCGGGAACTGGAGGAGGCGGCAACCCATTAGCCCAAACTCGACGCATTTCTATTATTTGCCGCCTTAATTTCTGAATCTCTTCATTATCTCTTGCATTCTCATTCCCCAAACTCCCTATATGATTAGTGACAACTAACTCGGTATCCTTGTTGGCCATAAATTCCTCTGTGACTTGGAGCAATATGGAGGACCAGACAAAATGTCACAAACCAACCACCTTAAACTAACTTACAAGAGATAGCAAATGGTTAGAGTTCAACAGTTTTTCAAAACCTCTTTTTATTTCTTGAAAAGATCACCGAACCCAAGAAGGGCACCTACGTATCTCACTCCCGAAAGAGGAGAATCAGGTGTGTGTAGTTCATGAAGTCTTGCCAAAATGGACAATTAAACCCTTTTTCTTCTTTTTTTCTTTTTCTTGAAACTTTAAAAATAAAAGAAAAATAAAAATTTGTCAAAAGAAATGACGAAAATATTTTTGAATTCTTCGGCTTTAACATCTCTATACAAAATAAAACCTATGATTACCAAAGAAAATCTTTTTGGTTTTTTGATTTTGAATTTCATATGAAAACGAAACTTGAACCTATTAAATGAAAAATCTTTTTGTAGTTTTCTTTTAAAGACGTATATGAAACGCCTACTCTAAATGGAGAGTGAAGAAATATTTTTGAATTTTTCAAGTAAGATCCCCGAACCAACAATAGGTTGCCTACGTATCTCACTCCCAAAAGAGGAGAATCAGGGGTGTGTAGTTCATCCAGATTGGACAATTAAGGATTAATTAACAAACTACACCAAACTTGAGAGACGCGACCAAAGACTAACATTGAAAAATGTCAATAAAATCTTTTTTGGAGTTTTCAACTTGACACTTCAAATAAAAATGACACCAACAATTATGAAAGAAAAAAATCTTTTTGGTATTTTCATTACATGAAATGTACAAATTTCTACCAGTTTTTGCATTTTCTTTTATAAAAACTGCTAAAAAAATCTTTTTTGAAAATTTCGAATTATGAATGCATGCTAAAAGAGACAAAGTGAGAATTTTTTTTTTTTTTTATGTTTTGGTTTCTGAACAAATGAATGCAAAGAATAAAGAAATCTTTTTTTTAATTTTCAAATTGTGAAAAACAAAAGTCATAAAGAACTTTAAAACTACGAAGCTCTTTTTCTTTCCGACTCACTTTTCTTTTCTCTTTTTTTTTTCACTTTACTTCTAACACAAGTTTTCCCCAAATCAATATATCAAATTACCACGTTACCCTCAGAAATGCAACATTTAGCACATAGGGATGCTTTAGAGATGAGTCTCCTATAAAGGACCAAGTGGGCCCCGCTATATCTCAATATGATGCACATTAGCATGACCTAAAGGCTGATCTACGTTGGGTTCACTAACAAGGTTGTCCGAGGGAGCATATGATCGATAGTGGCTGCTTTGCTTTCCACCTACTCCATACATCCAACGGCTCCCCCCCTAAAATAAGGGTGACTCAACTAGTGTTCGTGCGCACGACGTGCACTCCAGGACTTATTGCAAAAAGAATTGACTCGGGTTATGCAAATGATGCCAGATATAAAGCGGTAACACATAAAGAAAAAAAATGTAAACAAAGAGCACAGAAATGCACAACAGTGATAACAATAACACAAACAATAATCACAAACAATGTTTATACACCCATAATGCCAAACAAAGCCGATACTACTCAAAAAAATAAGCCTGAATTCTGAAAAGTCCCCAGCAGAGTTGGCAGAGCTGTCACACCCTTTTTTAACCGAGAAAAATTTAAGTTTTGAAAGGGTTTTTATTATTAAAGTGACAGATGAAAATTTATTTCGGAAAGGACTTTTAACAATCAAAACTCAGAGTTGCCACTTGATATAATACAGTGTGCCAAGTCACCTTTGAAAGATCCTTTTCAAAAATATTTTGACTCTTTAAACTGGTTTGCGAACAGAGATACCGGCTAAGGAATTCCGTTGACCGAAGAGAAGGTGTTAGGCACCCCTCGATCCCGTGGTTCGACCACAGTCGCATGATGGAGTATATTAGCTAAGTTGACATTGCAGATGTATAAACCACACAAAAACACATAAAAGAATCAATCAACAAACAAAACAATCCAAAATTTAGTGTCCAGTCCAATTATACAGTCCAAAACAAAAAATGCAAAAATATAAACCTACGCTAACCTACACTAGTCCTAAACTACACTCCAATGTTTTACCCGATGCCTTGGGCCTTCATCTCGATCATCTTCCTCCAACATAGTACGTCGGGACATTTCCCGGTGAATAAATACAAATACCTCGGGGCATTCCCCGGCCAAATGAATACACTTTTCAAATGCAGCAAACAAGACATTCAACAAATATTTCAAACATTCCAATAATCCCCCATTCTAAATTTGCCTACCCGGCCTAATGTTTGTCTGCCCGCTCGACGACATATCACATTCAACATCAACCATGAATCAAAATACCATAATATTCACTTTTTATCAATTTTCGATCCCCGTCCCAATTCATTCTCAACCAATGATTAACAAAACATCCAATACTTTTCAAATCACTTTTCAAAATTCGAAACCAACATCCAACACATACACCCAACGAAGATTCAAACTAAGCACACGAGTCATCCACAACAACAATCAATATTTTTTGCTCAAAGTATTCCAAACCACACCATAAAATCACAACATTAACCAAAATTCGAGAAAATGAAAGAGCAAAGTTAAGAGATGGACCTTCAAAGAATCGATTTCGTAGATAATATAGAATTAAAGGAACCCGAATATGAGACCCCGAATAG
>NW_025875511.1:0-1708 GCF_002878395.1 Capsicum annuum
AAAGACATATCTCAATTAGGTCAAACAGTAGATGCACAATACTATATTAAGAGGAACAAAAATAAAATCATCTTCACAAAATCATGAGTCATTCAATGTGAGTAATATACAACAAAAGCGGAGTTGTACGCTAGAAAAGCACAAAAGTAGTGACGTGCAAGCTCAATTAAAGTTAATGCTGTAAATGATGTCACAAATGCTCTTCATCTATCACTTTCATATTGCATGTTATGTACTTGTATTTTAAGGATTGATATGGCCAAGGAGTTTCATTCTGCTACCCAAACATTGTGTCATTATTTGTTTACCCCATTTGAGTCTTAGTTTTATTTTCTTTCGTACACTTCTTTTAGAATCATGATAAAGTCAGCAAAGCTCAGAAGAAAAGTGTTGAGCAAAAGAATAGAGTTAGAAAAGTTTCAAAAAAAAAAGAGAAAAAAAATGTCTAAAAAAGGAAGAAAGAAAAGAGAAGAGTGTCAATAAAAATGGAGTCTGAAAAATAGTTCCAAAGAAAAAAAGTCAATAAAAGAAAAAAAAGAATAATCAAAATCAAGCAAAAGAACCAATTGTCGGAACTATGTATGACCTGATTTTCCTCTCTCAGGGGTGAGATACGTTGGCTGCCCTACTCTGGGCTCGGTCTAACCAAATAAATAATTTAAAATTACCCAGCCAACAGAAACTGGGGCATGAGTTTAGTCTTCGTTATTTGAGTCGATTTCAAAAGCTATAAGTCTAACCCCACTTCAAGTGTCATTTGGGCCTCATGTCATCCTTTCTTTCTAACCTTATCCAAAAGCTAAGTTATAACTAAAGAAAAAACATCAGATCAATCTTTGAGAATGTTAAGGCTAAGCATGCAATGGATATGATGACACATTTTGGGAACTCCTTGTCTTTCTTATCATAAGGAATCAGAAGAGAAATAAAATGAGAGAGTCTTATTGGTGAAAACCCTTACAGGCACCGTAAGGTGATGGTAAGTTGAGAGAAATAAAAATAAGAAAAATTTTTTGGTGAAAACTCTCACAGGCGTTGTAAGGCAGTGAAATGAAAATGAGAGTCTCATGGGTGAAAATCCTCATAGGCACTCAGATTGTGAGAAATAAAAATAAGAGAGTCTCATTACCTTAGGGTAATACTAAGATGGGAGAAAGAAAATAAGAGAAACTTGTTGGCGAAAACTCTTCCAGGCGTCACTAGCCGACTGAGGTCTCAGAATGCAATTAGCCCAAGTAAGTAACTTAGTTTTAGGATCATTAACTCAACAACAATTGGTGAAAGATTGGATGGAAAGATTAGGCAACTTAATTCAAAATGCATGTCCTAATCATTAGAGTCGACTGTCATTTTTAGACAAATTTTTCTTTTCTCTATTTTAAGGGGGATATTCATTGTCTTTGCTTTCTTCTCTATATTTTTATTTTTATTTTCTTGAGTCAATTATCCAAATAAAAAAATCTTTGTCATTTTTCTCTTGTCTTTGAGTCAAGTCCATGTCAAAACAAGTAAGAAAGGGTTTCAAAACTGGCTACCAACTTCTTCAATTGCGCAAAGCAAGACAAAAGGCCAGCACATGAAAGGAACATGATCATAATTCAAAAAAAAACAAAGGAAGTTTATCGACCAACAAGTTGCTGGATTCATAGAAATATCAGGTTTCAAAAGGTGCATCTCAGAGGCATGGTAAAATAGAAATTCAGTGTTT
>NW_025875512.1:0-24618 GCF_002878395.1 Capsicum annuum
TTTAACCCCTAATTAGGAGGAACAGTCATAAGATCATATTTTAACCAAAATCACATCATTTATCGATATAGTGATCATGAATGTATCAAATCTATGCATGCCATCACCAGTATTCAAACAACGGAATCATAAGTATCATATCGAATCTTTCTCAGTCCCATATCAAAGAGACATGCATATATATATATATATATATTCATAAACTACAACGGTATCCTTTACAAGGACAAATACTTCCTGGATACCCAACCAATATCATAACATGGCCTTTGGTCCAATAATATGTATGAAATCATTACAACATAACTATAATGACCTTAGGCCCACAAATGTATCCGGAACACTTATTATTAATCATGTATATAAATCATCTCATATCTATAAGACATATCATATTGATGATAATCATCTTACATATAGGAGGCATCTTACTTCTTGGAGGCATAATATATCAATAAAGCATAACTTACAACTATGAGGCATATCGCATCTATAAGACTTCTCATATCTATAGGTCGTATATCATAACTAAGAGTAATATATCTCTATAGGCCAATTATTATTTCTAAGAAAAACTAGCATCTCTAAAGAAACAATATCATATCTAAGAGGAAATGACATCTCTAAAGGCCCAATATCATATCTAAGAGGAAATAGCATCTTTAAAGGCCCAATATCATATCAAATAGAAAATAGCATCTCTAAAGGGCCAATATCATATCTATGAGGAAAACATGGCCATACGCCATTAATTATTATCTGGGAGAAAATGCATCCTAAGTTACCAAGCCACAAAGTAAACTTATTCGAAAGGATCAATAGTCTCAACTAAGCCTAGCATCTGCAACTAAGTCTATAAGGGCTAACACAAGTCTTAGCCTAAGTTAGCCAGAGGAACCCATGTCTAATCCTTAATTTTCATATTTAGGAAATTTATACCCCAAACTAGGCTAAGATATTCTTTCAACTTCTAGATTTCAAGTAAGCCATAACAAATCCTAAGATAGGAACTTTATTTAGAAACAAGGGAATTTAGGTCAACTCCACCCAAATTATAGATTCAATAACACTAGACTAGCCCAACTAAGGTTAATAATACCAACCATGATTCCAGCATTTAAACCATATCCCAAACCTGGCATTATATTATACCCATTCTAGGAATTAGTCCAATCTAAGAAGAAGGCAATAGGGTTCTAAAGGGTACTCATCATTTCACCTTATGGTTCCAAGACCCTCATCAAATCCTAAAGAAACTAAAAATCAAGACTAAGTCATTATGAACATAATCAATCTTAAACTTCACATTTACACGCAATATATATCACATATCATCTTTGGAAGAAGAGTACATTGAATCCTACCTCAGAGTCAAACTGTAAAACCTTACATCATTCACCAAAGCCCTATCTTCAATTCATAATCCTAAAATGCCATCATACTATCAAAATTATAATCTACTCATAATAACAAAATAATGATACCCATATTGCACTATGTGCTTCGGGTCCAAAAACGACACCAAAACCCCCAAGTGGGTCGTACTTATGGAAAATATATTTTTGAGGTCAACACAACGTGATATTAGGCTCATGGAAAATCAAAACCCTCTCAAATGGGTGATAACCAAGAAAAATTTAGTCTAAAATCAAGCCCTAAGTGATTTGGAGCTTTGGGTCAAAAACTAAGAATTCACCAAGAAATTAATGAAATCTTACCTTAAATCAGATGATAATCACGATAATAAATAATTAGAAAGCTCCCAATTCACCCATAAGACTTAATTTTGAGTAATCAAACTCATTTAGGGATTTTGGCTCTCAAGAATAAGTCAGAAATGACCAAAATATGGCCTAAGGGGTTATTTTATACCCATACCAGGTATGGAGATATTGCTATTATGATTAGGCGATGTAATGACCCTTCCATTCATTTTTCATATTTTTGCTAATTTCCATCGTTAGGGCTTCTCCATAGCTGTCACAAGTAATTTATGACTTGCTGGGACTGACAATTCTATGATCGGGTAGTTCATTTGGTTTTTAGAACTAATTCTTTATTTAGAAGTCTTTGCAGGTTCCAAATAGCCACCGATCAAAAACATTAGTAAAACAATCTTAGATATAAATTTTGGCTGCACCAACAAATTTGGAATATCGAGTTTAGGCTAGGTAGACCTTTGGTTCGGATCCTAATGTACCTGAACTCATTTTGACCTATTAGTTAAAAAGTAGGAAAATAGTAAGAATAGGTATGGGGACCACATTTGAAAATGAACTCCAATGGAAAATCCTACTATACCAACACGTTCAGAACATTAAATTTAGTCAGTTACATAGTTCAATTGTGCCAATCAGAGTCTGAATGAGTTTCGATGGATAAAAATAAGTTTTGACTAAGTTGGTACAGTGTATCGTGAACCAATGAGGCTAATGGAAATAGCCCTACCATGATAGGCACCCCTAGGATAGGAATAGCAATATCTCCTTACCTGAATATGGACCCCACGACCTGTTTAGGGCATTTTTCCTTCATCGTGGAGATCTAAAAACTTCAAAATAAGTATGGTAACTCAAAATTGAGTCTTGTGGGTGAATTGGAAGTTTGATTAACATATATTTTCATGATCAACATCATATTTAATATAAGAATCCTTCTTTTTCAAGATTAAATTTCTTGATTATTTTATCAAAACTCAAAATAGTTTGAGGGCTTGATTTTAGCCCTAAATAAGCTTAGTTTACACCTATTTCTTGAGGGTTATGATTCTTTGATGTTGTATGAACTTGGGTTGACCTCAGAAATATATATTTTGTATGTGGAACCCACTTGAGGCTTAATGTTATTTTTGAACCCAAAGCACAATGGTGTAATATGGGTATCGCTACACTCGTATTTATGAATAGATTATGTCTTAGATAGTTTGGTATCTTGAAGAGGCTTCTCGGAAAGGGAAACAAAGGTTTAGCAAATTGATGAGTAGTCTTTAAATTTGAGGTAGGCTAGATTTATCTCTTGTTAGAATGAGATTTATCATAGTATAATTGTGATATCTTGTTAGATTGGGAAAGGTTTTAGGTGTTGGTTGATGATTTTCCAAGACTTATGCTTAGTTGGATCTTTTAGGTCATTTAGATCCATATAGTGAACTGCCTAGCTTATTGTATCAAACCTTAATGGATTATAATTGATGTCTCATGCTTAATAGGGGAATTCTTAGAACTACTCTAGTTTGATGAGGGTAAAAAAGTCACTCATTCTTAGGGAAAGATTGGCCTTAGATACTTACTCTAATGAAGTTGCCTTAGTTCCAATTGACTTAGTGATAGTATTTGGGTAGAATTTGTGTCTTGGACTTACTGATGGCTTGCTATACATCTAAGGGTTGAATTAGATACATTAGCCTGGTCTGGGGTAGAATTGAACTTAGAAGGTATATTCGGGGATTTATATGTGGGCCTTGACCAACCTTAAGTCAAGATTGAGGTACTTCTCGAGAGACCCATAGGTGCTTAAAAAATGCCTAGAAAAATCCCCTTGAGGCTATATTGAGGAACCTTGGTAGTTAATTTATTGATGATGCCATAAGGATCTATTGTTTATGCTACTAAAAAAGCCTATGACCAAGTTATTCATTAAGCCACGGAAGTGGCTATTACTCAGGCTATTGATTAAGCCATTGCATGGCTATTGATTGGTCCAATGAACACCTTATTAAATGGGCCCTTGACTATAGCATGTCTTAATAAATAAAGTACAATATCTAATATGCTTTGAATAAGCTATAGATTATGCCATGGATTTGATATTGCTCAAGTTAGCGATAAACTTTTTCTACGCTAATGGTGGGCCAATGAATAGGTTGCTTGTGGGCCATTGCTTATGATAATTCTTATGGTTATTCTCATGGTCTAATGTACTATATTATTGACTTATAACATTATGTTATATATATATACACTTATTGATAATATGACATTGATGCTCTTCTTGCTTCTCCTTTTATGCTTATTTACTTTAGCCCTCGTAGGCTTATTCTTTACTTTAGCCCTCATAGGCCTTGTTCTTTACTTTATACCTCATGGGCTTTTCTCTTTATTCTTGATATTAATTTGGATAGTCTGATGATGCCCGGCTAGGACAGATAATACTATGATGATATGATGATGCCCGATAAAGTTGGAAGATATTATGATGATATGATGATACCTGGTAAGGTTGTAGGATATTATGATGATATAATAATACCTGAAAAGGAAAGAAGATATTATGATGATATGATGATACTCGACAAAGCTAGAGGATTGTAATACCCCAGGAAATTTTTTGTTGAAATTTTGTGCGTAAATATGTTGGGTTCTATCTTCTAAAATGAATTATAAATTTTTCATAATTAAAGTCTTATATTATGACACATCATTTTTTAGAGTATCGAATAAGCTTTCCAACGATATGTGGATCATCCAAAATGGACACCCGAGCGACGAGTTATGAATATTCCGATCGAACCATGAATAGTAGTCAACAGTAAAACGTGCAGGAAAAAGTACTGAGGCCTGGCGTATTTTTGCTCCAACTTTAAACAATCATAACTCCTTGTAAATAATGATTTGGGTGATTTACTATATATCAACAGAAAGCTCTGTGAGTCCTCTTTCTGATAAAATTAGTTTCATCCAATTTGTTTGTCGGAGAAAACAATTATGGTCGATGTACTTCAGCCTATCAAAAGTGAATTTTTGGGTCAACTTCAAATGATCATAACTCCTCATACATAATGATCTGGGTGAGATACTATGTATCAACAGAAATATATGAGAGTCCTCTTTCCAATAAAATTGGTTTCATCCAATTTGGATATCGGAGTAAAATGTTATGGTTGATCTACTTCTGACTATCAAAACAGTCTACCAAAGGACAGATTTGAGAATTAGTTGATTTTTAAGGGAATTTTGGTCATTATGCCTTCACTTCATGTACGAAAATTACCCATTTGTATCTATATTGAGCCATAAAATTCATGTTCTTCCATCAAAAACATTGAGAGGACTAAACCCTAGGTCTATTTTGAGCTCCAAATATCTTCCAATTTCACCGTAGAAATTCAAATTTGATTCGATAATCGAACTCATCATCTCGAGATCTTCGAGGAGAACCCCTTATTTGTGTGAATAGGATTCCATAATCAAGAGGTCAATTTCAAGGTATGTGGGGTTTTTCACAAGAACATCTTTTCACTTTCGTTCTTGTGCCCAAAATTTGTATTATTTTACAAAGATATATGATTTTACATGCTTTGATATGAATTTGAGATAGAAACTATTATCCTACGTTCTTGTTCAAAAGACTATTATATTTTTATGATGTCTTGAAGATAAATTCCTTGAGTTTTGATGTTAATATCATGTTTGAAGTTGAATCTCCAAATTTTCATATGAATTATACATGTTTGCTACATAAAATGTGAATCTTGAAATATTTTTCTCAAGTATTGATATATGGGTTTTGAAACCTATTTGAGAATTATGATTTTTGTGAAAGTATTGTGTTATGCACACCTTGAGATTTGAATGATTTGACCTTTTGGTCTTGAAAGAGCTATTTTTGAACTCGAATGAGAAAAGAAATCCATATTTTGATTTATTATGAAAAAGAGGAAGCATGATGGCTCCCGTTGTGAATTGCTGAATTATTTTGCGGTGGATTTTCTTTGAAAATATTTGAGCTAAGTCCGGGAGTATTCTTTAGCACCGAGTGGGAGGTATAGCTATGTTGGTACTTTCCTAGAACTATGTGCCCCCGTAGAAGCCGGAATTGAGGCTTATTATATATAGCGGTCACTAGTTTTTTGATTTGATACTTATAGTCCTACTCCGATGGCAAGGATAGGACATTTTTCCCCAATGTGGGTTGTACGTTGGACTCCATGTGGCTCACATGTTTTATGTTAGTTATGAGATCTCCCAGTGTGTGTGTGTTTCCTTGTGTCTATGGTGAATGGTGAAGTGATTTGAAAGTGGAATTATGAAAGTTATTCTTTCAAAATATTTAAATGATATTTACATTATGAGAATTGATATTCCTGATTAACTGAAAGTGATTGAGAAATTATATGATGACGAATATATGTTATTGTACTTATTTCATCCTCTCATGATTATGATGATTTTCTTTGGGCTATATGAGTCTTTCATACATCCTGCATATTTCTTATAAATATTTATGATGATGATGTTTATACAACTGCATACACCCCCATATACTTGGTTCCATTCTATGGTACTGACCCATATCTTCGGATGTGGGCTGTATTTTCTCGAAATAAAGGTTCAAGTGCTCAGTTCCAGGTTTGATAGTGATTTTTTGGGAACATTATTCTACATTCTCTGTTGTGGTGAGTCCTCATGTTCCAAGACGTGATGTCTGATGTTGGTTTCACGAAATCATTTACATTTGATAACTGAGTATGAGTCAGCTGGGGCATGTCTCAATGGCTTGCTGGTTTTATTGATTTTCGTAGAGGCTAGTCAGACTAGTATAGATGTTGGGAGTTGACTAATAAGTCATATTTTGTTATCTTTCTAAAATTCTTTTATTCTTGGATGATGATTACTCTGTTGATATTTGAGGGTTATTTATGGAAACCTCATTGATTTGTGTTGAACTGAATAAAAATGGCTCAAAGGGTTAACTTGGGGCTACTCGTAGCCTCAAGGACCGTTTGACGCTACGGGACCCGTTTTCCGGGACGTTATAAGGATATTATGATGATATGATAATACCGGTAGAGTCGGAGGATATTATGATAATTTTATGATACTCTACAAGTTTGGAGGATACTATGATAATATGACGATAGCCAACAAGGACAGAAGATGATTATTGATGTGCCTATGAGTACATCTACCGGTTAAAGTTTGGCTAGCCCTATGTATGGCAATTATATGTTATTTATTCTCAGGTGTAGTTGGGTATAATATTGATATTAGAGATGTCAGCCCTAATTTTCTAGTGATCAAGTTATAAAGTGGTATAGTTGTTGATTTAAGGTTGAAAATATGATTAGTGGTGAATATTAATTAAGATGTTAATAATGACTTATGGATAGTTAAACCTTAGGAATAATGATGTTTAGTTGATGGTAATGATTTAGTCAAGATGATGACTAGTTTCCAAACTAGGATTTGTGGATTAATGATGCTAGTTACTAAATGGAGTTTAGTCAATAAATTGAATAGTGAATAATTGGTGATTAGCGGTTCTTCGATCAATGGTGATTAGTGAGTTTGGGATGGATAGAAATAAATATTGATTAGTTGATAAACATGGCTTAGTATTGAATTTTAGCTATGTGCTAGTTATTATTTAGTTGGTGAAGAATGACTAGCTGTTGACCTATGAATAGTGATTTTATGGTGAATAGTGTATAAATAACAATTAGAAGGTATATGATGACTAGTGAGTAATTGGATTAGTAAATAAGTGTTGGCTAGCTAAGAAATAGCTATTAGTGCATATCGAGGATATAGTTGTCTAAATGATGGTATTGTTATGGTTATACATATATATTTACATATTGTTTAATTATGAATATTGATGATAATTGTGGAATGTTGATAAATTTGTCGATTGATAGTAAGCATGGATCGACGGTTGAATAACGATGGAGTTTGGATATATTGTTGATTAGATTCCTTCACATTTTTCCTGGGTGTACTCTCCAATGATATGGGACACTGTGATGACTTCTTTACTTTATGCACCAGTTGGAAAATGGGAGTAACCTTTGTACTTGTGATTCCTTATGTTGATTCTTTATGATACATATTATTCTGAATTGTCCAATTCTTATGTATAGAGATATGGGCATTCGTGGGTGCCTTATGTTATATTGTTATTCCAATATTTATTACTTGTTATGTATAGAGATATTGGCATGTGTTAATGCCTTACATTATGTCGTTATTCCATTTTGATTACTTATTATATATAGTGATGACGGAGATGATTCAGGTTTGATTTTGTACCTTGACTTTGTTATGATTATCTTGCATTATATCATCTTTATATCATGAATTAGCTTAGTCGGTCGATGATTCCTACTGAGTATCCTCTAGTTTGGTACTCATACTATACATCTGTAGCCTGCAGATCATAGTATGATTTATCTCCATGGATGTGTGTGCATTGTGCAAAGCCGTAGTGGTTCAAAGACTTAAAGTGATCTCCTGACATTCGGAGTATTACCTATCTTTCTCTTATGTATTAGACATATCTTTATGATGTATTCTGAGATAAGTTATATCAGTGTGTTTACTCAAACATCACTTTGTACTCTGGTATTATTAACAATTCTTATACTGATGCCACCAGATTTTGGGATTATATTATGTAATTGCTTTATTATTTCATCTATTCTGTAATTCTTTTCTTTAAATATTTGGTAGTCTGTTACTAGCTATTTTGAACTACAGGTTTGGCTTGTGTACTGGTGGGTTATAGTAGGCACTATCATGACCTAAGAAATTAGGTCATGATAGGCAATCGCCATACCCCTTATGCGATTGTGGTATCCCCTCCGTGCACCAGATATCAGCAAAGTCAAAAACTTATTTATGACCCTCAAAACTCATTCGGAATCCTATGAACATGATTTAATAGTGAAATTTGAGTGTAAACTATATTTCAGATCTAATAGAATCATCAAAACTTTCATCTGAGATCATTTTGGAAAAAGTGAGGCCTACACCTATAGTTCTATTTTTCATAAAATTTGCTCATTAGCCCAAAATAAGTCTGAAAGCCTTGGACCTAAACCAAGGGTCCCCTTAGACTAAAACCAATGTTTTGGAAATGGTAGAAAAGTCATATTTTCCATGTGAGGTATTTTTGACCAAATGTGGATCCCACACCCATATTTCTGATTTTCCAACTTTCAAACCAATATGTCGAAATGAGCTCGTGTGCATCGAGACCCAAACCAAAGGCCTACCTAGACTAAAATAGATATTCAGGAGCTGCTAGAGTAGGCGAAATTCATATCCGATATTATTTTACTAAAGTTTTCATCGAGTGGCCATTTGGAATTAGCGAAGACTTCTAAATAGGGAGTTGGCTAAAAAATAAATAAACTACCTGGTAACTAAATGGTTAGTAACAGTAAGTTGTAAATGTCTTAGGGAAGATATGGATAAGCTCTAATGCCAATAATAAATAGAATTATGAAAAATAACCTGAAGGATCATTACACTTGTGGTGTCTAAGGATGGGATTATGGTAGACCCAGTGAAGATTAAGGCTATTCCTGATTGGACCAGGTTTATATCTCTGACTGAGGTTCATAACTTTATTGGCTTGAACGGATATTATAGATGATTTGTTGAGAGTTTTGCTACTATTTCAGCACCAATGATAAGATTAACTCGGAAGGAGATTCATTTTTGATGGTTCGAGGCGTGTGAGTAGAGTTATGGAAGGCCTAAGGAGTTTTGTTCATCAGTTTCTATTTTGGCTCTTCTTGTTGAGGGTAAGGGATTCACCATGTATTTTTATGCTTCTAGCAATGGTTTGGGTTATGTGTTGATGCATTAAGGTTATGCTATTGCTTATGCTTCAAGGCAGCTAAAGGTGTACAGCATAACTACCCCACTCATTATTTGGTGATAGTGGCAAAGTTCTTGCTCTTAGTATTTTGAGGCATTCTCTTTATGGTGTGCGTTCTGAGATTTTCACATATTATTGTAGTCTTCAGGATCTTATGACTCATAGAGATCTTAATGCTAGGCAGTATTGATGGATAAAGTTGCTAAAGGGTTATGATATCTCTATCTTATATCATCTGATTAAGGCAAATATAGTGGAAGATGCCTTGAGTTGGAAGGTAGTGAGTATGGGTAGCCTAGCTTATATTTGAGTTTCTCAAAGGCCATTGGCATGGGACATTCAATTCTTAGCCAACTTGATGGTACAACTTGATATTTCAGACCCTAGGAGAATTCTTGCTGGTCTTGAGGTGAGATCTTTATTATTTGAGCATATTTGGGATCACCAATTTTAGGATAAGAGACTTTGCATCATTTGTGCTCAGGTGTTAAATAGTGACACAAGAGGGATACCATAGATTCTAAGGGTGTCTTGAGGTTTGGTAGCCATATTTGTATTCAGGGGGTTGATGACCTGATTCAGTAGATTCTACATAAGGCTCATAGATCCATATAATCTATTCTCCTGAGTACAGCTAAGATTTATAGAGATTTGATATAATATTATTAGTGAAGTGGTATGAAGAGATATATGGAAGACTTTATAACGTGTTGCCTATGTTCTTAGCAGGTGAATGTCGAGTATCAGCGACTAGGTGGTTTGATTCAGAGATTCTCCATTCCCAAGTGGAAATGCAAGCTTATTAACATGGAATTTATTAGTGGGTTGCCTCATACCCTCCATGGTACCAATGGTATTTAGGTCATTATGGATTAGTTGACTATGTTGGTACATTATATTCCTGTGATGTCCTTCAATGCCGAGAGGTTGCTCGTAACTATGTTAGTAAGATATTTTATTTGCATGGCATTCCTATATCTGTCATTTTAGACTAAGGTCCAGTGTTTACTTCTAGCTATTGGAGATCTTTCTAGGAGGAGTTGGGTATTCAGGTAAATCTTAGTACAACCTTTCACCCATATACAAATGGGCAGTCAAAGTGGATTATTCAGGTTCTTAAGGATATGCTTTGAGCTTGTGTTATGGATTTTGGAGGTTAATATGAGTAGTACTTAGCCTTGCAAGAGTTTGCATATAATATCAGTTACCATTTGAGTATTAAGATGGCAACCTTTGATGACTAATATGGTAGGCAATGACATTCCCTAATTGTATGGTTTGAGACTTTTGAGATTAGACCTTGTGGTACTAACTTACTTCAGGAGTCATTAGATAGAGTTAGGGTGATTCAAGATAGGTTGAGGGTAGCTTAGAGTAGGAAAAAGGCATATACAGATTGTATACTTGGTTTTGGAGTTGGTGATTGGGTATTCCTCTATGTATTGCCCATGAAGTGTATGATGAGGTTCGGGCACAAAGGCAATATTCGCCCCAGATATATTGGACCTTTTGAGATTCTTTATAGCATTAGTAAAGTGGCTTATGAGTTAGCCTTACCCCCAGATTTTGTTGTTGTTCCTCTGATTTTCCATATTTTTATGTTGTGGCATACATTCCTAATCTATCTCATGTGCTCAAATGGGACTCAGTCAAGTTGCATGAGCAGTTGACCTTCGCGGAGGATCCTAATCTAATTTTGTCTTGTGATGTCAGGCGATTATACACTCTAGAGAATCCAGTATTTAAGGTTCAGTGGAGGAACTGCCCAGTAGAGGAGACTACTTGGTAGATCAAGACCAAGATGCGTACCTAGTATCCTCACTTGTTCAAGGCTTCTGGTACATCCTAATCCTTTACTTTAGTGGAAGAAAGTTCTTTTAATAGTGGATATTGTAATGACCTTTCTGGTTATTTTTTGTATTTTTGCTATTTAGAGCTGCCCATTAGTTGCCCCAAGTCAATTTGACTTACTGGGACTGACAGTTCGATTACCAAGAAGTTTGTTAGGTTCTTAGAGCCAATTCTCTATTTTAAAGTCTTCGCAGGTTCAAATTTGCTACCAGGCAAAAACACTAGTTAAATGACCTTGTATACCAATTCTGACTATTCCAACAGCTCCGCAATATTGATATTAGGTTGTCTTGATCCTTGTTTGGCTTTGAGTCACACAGGGTCATTTTAAACTATTGGTCAGAAGTTTTAACTTTGCCATTAATTCTAGAATGTCAAATTTGATAAGGTAGCATATTATATTTGCGCATATGAGATTTCAAAAGAATTCTGAGAGACTGGCAGAAACTTAAATTAAACTTGATGTTTCGACTGGTACACTCAGTTGATTCACCCACTTAAGCAGCCATTTGGGTCACTTAAGTAGAGGTTCGTTAAACTGCTAACTAACCGCTTAAGCAGTCAGACTGGCCTGGTTGAATACTGCTTAAGCGGTAACCTCTAAATCAGCAATGGACTACTTAAGTAGTACCTAAGCAACCGTTAGGATGTCTCTAAAGCAACACTAGGTTGCTTAAGCAATGACTGCTTAAGCAGACCAGTGTCTGCTTAAGCAGTACCTGTGAACCTAGGAAGGATTAAAAAACCTCATTTAGCCCATTTTTTGCCATTTCTCGTCCATTTCCTAGGTACTTAAACCATAAAATGTAGGGAAGCTTGGGGATAACATTTGTGGGTGATTTTCTGCTTGGATAAAGATTATTTACACATTTCTTCTTCAAATTTATGGTGAGTTTCCATTATTTTCTTACTATAAATCTCTTTGTTGTCCTAAGATCCCTAAAAGCTGGGTGACTTGAGTTTAGCACTATTATAGCTCAAAAGTCACCCATTTTTAGGGTAAATATTCCTTGAGCATAGCGTGACATTGAGTTGATTTCAAAAATGCGATTTCTATAAATGGGCCCACATGGGATTTTTACATAATTTTGGACTCGAAAGACAATAGTGCAATGTGGGTTTCATTGTTCTAGTTTTGATAAGCAGATTGAGATTTTAATAGCGTGACACCTTGCGAAAACTTAGCATGACACCTTGCGAAAACTTCTCAAAAGGGGAAATATGTGATTTAGCAGATCTTCGGGCTTTCTTCAGCACCTAAGTAGGCTAGGTTTACCTTCTTCATATATTGATCTATCTCATAGTATAATTTTGATACTATGCTGGATATGGGGTGGGATTTATGTATTGAAAATAAGAATGAGAGTATTTGGGTTTAATTAGGTCGTCTGGCTATTTTGGAATCGTAGACTTTGAGTAGTTAGTGTAGTTATTCATGGCTTAGGTGGATTTATCATTACGGTATAGTATATATTTAGAATGGCTATGCCTTAATTACTTAAGGCATATGAAATTTCCCTAGTTACTCCTATTAGAGTAGAATTGTACTTAGTTGCTTAAGATAAGGGAATTGCCTTAGTTGTGATTGTTCTAGATAGGATTGCCTTAGTTATTCATGTTTGGGAAGTATTTCTATCTTACGGATAATTATGGCTTACTTGACATCTATAAATAAACTTAGATACCTTATCCTAGTCCATGGTAGAAGTTCCTAATAAGATTGTTGGAGATTAGAAAAGGGCCCCTCCCTCCCCGCTCCCTCTCTAAGGCCAAGACTTGTTATAACCATATAGACTTATTTATGTATGATATAATCTTTTAATGGTAGGTTTGTCAAAGACCCCACAAAATTCTATCATAATCTGAGCCTTAGAGCGTGTCAAGTAAAGCGTAAATCCGGTCCTAAAAGATTGAGAAGTACCTTCCTAAGTGAGAAATAATTTGAACCGTGTATAATTTCCCTAATATCAACTTTTTTTTCATGTATAGCATTGAATAAGCTCTCCATCGATACCAATTGCATCAAAATCTGGCATCGGACGAGGAAGTTATGGCCATTTTACTAAAAGCAGTCAAAATCACCCCGATGCGACGAGTGGGTTGATGGACCGTTGAGCTTGCGATGGACCATCGCCCAGCCCATCACAACCAAGGCAGTGACTCATTTTTTTTACCCAAGAGACGGCCAGGATGACAGACCGTCAAGGCTACGATGGACCATCGCTGGGACTATCGCGCTAAGGCAGTGTGGCCTCATCTTGGCCAATATGCGACAGACAATCCAATGGACCGTCGGGTTTGCGATGGTCCATCGGGTTTGCGACGAACCATCACTGAGATTGTTACATTGAGTCAGGGTGTTCTTTTTTCGGCCGTTGTACGATGGATGATCCAACAAACCATCAGACTGAGCGATGGACCATCACTTCGACCGTCGCAGACCCCGTTCAGCATTTTTAAGACGTTTTTACAAGGGATTTTTGGATATTTTCCCACTCTTTTCAGCCCCTAATTATATTTGATCAAGGCTTACAACTTCATTTCTCATCTTCAACATCAAAAACTAGAGTTTTCTACAAATCAAACCCTTCTTCCTTCTTTAAAAAAAATCAATAGAAATAAATAAATCAAGAATCTCTCCAAGAGCCTTCAAGAAAGAGTTTCCCTAAGGTATGCAGATGTTGATTCTTGGGTCCTTTCATCCTTTGAAATTGATGTTCATGCTATTATTGAGTTTTGATTCATGTTTGTTTGCAAGGTTTTCAAGCTTTGACTCTTGTATGTGATATTTATGTGATGTTCATGACAAACCCTATTCAAGTTGCTTGTTAAGTGATGTGTTCATGTCAATTAAGTGAAGAAATTATTTAATAAGAAAAGCTTGCTCCCCATATCTTTGATAAAAAGCTTATGTAAAGAAATTAGAGTCATTATAGTATGTTAACTAGAAATCTCCAATTGTCTGCAAGCCCATGCATGCCAAGTGTGTGTTAAAAAGCCTTAGTGAATGAATTGTGACATGATAGCATAAAATTCCCCAATTATGTGCTCTTTGATACATGCTAAGACTTTAATACATGCTAAGTGTTTGATGCAAGATCTTGTTGAATATAGTATGAGCCAATAGCATGTCTCCCTATACTATCACATGTTTATGATTCCTAAATGCTTGAAGAGATGCTTTAGTAATTGTGATGGTGAATGAATGTCCATGGTCTTGATAATTCAAGAATGGTTATGCTTTACTTTTATGTTATCGAGTCTTGGGGGTATTTATACTCGATAATTTAGTTGCAGTCTAGAGCCCGTGTCAGTTTTTCTAATAATCTCAGTCAAGCCATGATTCTCAGAACTCAGTGACTTATAGAACTCTGTACTATTAGACATTACAGAACTTAAGAAATCTCAGTAATCTCAATATCCCTAGTATTCTATCCTCAGTTCAGTACTCAGCTCAGATCTAGAAATATTTGAGTATTCAGTCCACAACTCAGTATCATCAATCAGATAACGAGATTCAGTAGTATTCTATCAGATATGGAACCAAGTGAATTTTGCTTAACTCAGTCAGATCCATTAAGAAATATGATCAGTATCAGATTTAGTTCAGTTTAAGTTAAAAATTAGTTCAGAGTCTTTTAGTTGGGAGTAGGAGCTAGCACCGAGTGAGTACAGGGGTAGAGGCTCCTCATTAGAGAGGGAGAGTCATTAGAAGCAATCCCTAAACTCCAGAACTACGTAGCCAATGCAGGATGCAGGATTCACCCATTAGAAACGGCTTGTCACCCGCTAGATAGGCTTGACTATTATATTGCCTTAGGATTGACTTCATGTGATGGTCACCTATTAGAGAGGCTTGACCAAAGAGGTCTTTACCTGTGGAATGGTATTAATACCCTTCCAGCTGAGGTTACAGGTTGGACCCCACCAGTTTAGATTCGGGGTATGTCGGTTAAGTAAGCACTCCCACAGTTATAGTTTCAGTATCAGTCTTCAGAAAAGAACTCAGAAATCAGGACTGTCAGATACAGTCATCTATCTCAGTGAGGAACTCAAATAGTTCCATTGATTCATGGGACACCCATTGGATAGGCATAGTCCCACATGAAGTTATTTAGTATTAGTATTATCAAATCCTGACATCACCAGCTAAATAGGCTTGATCTCAGATTCAATTGAGCATTCTTGTTATCAGATCCTGAGATCACCTGTTATATAGGCTTGATCTTAGTTTCAAATTTAGTTGAGTAATATTTTTATCAGATCCCAAGATCACCTGCTAGATAGGCTTGATCTTAGTCTCAGATTCAGTTGAGTAATCTCATTATCAGATCTAGAGATCACCCGTTAGATAGGCTTGATCTCAGTCTCAGATTCAATTGAACAATCTCATTATCAGATCCAGAGATCACCTTTTAGATAGGCTTGATCTCAGTCTCAGATTCAGTTGAGTATTCTCATTATTAGATTCTCAGATCTTCTGTTAGATAAGTTTGATCTCAGATATAATCTTTTCTTATAATTAATAGTAGATTCCAGAATCATCCATTAGAGAGGTTTGATCTCTAATCCAGTCAGTTAAGATTAGAAAGCTCAGCTTTCAGTCATTGATATGAGTAGATTTAGTTATTCAGTATCTCAGGCATTAGTAGTGAATTCAGATGATAGTAAAGTAATATCCGAGTTTCAGTATTTAAAAGTCATGATGATTTTAGCTATGGTTTGTGCATTCATGCATATATTCGCATTCAGTATTCTCATTATTATTCAGACAAGTAATTTTTCATGCATAAACCTTTGCATTTAGCCTTACCTCATCTTCATACTCGGTATATTCCTATACTAACTCATTTACGCTATGGTGTATTATTTGACACCATAGGTTTAGAGGCACGAGATCCAAAGTACCCTTAGCAGCTCAGTCCCAGTCAGCAGCAGTAGACATAGCAGTGAATCCTCTTCAGACGAGGATGATCCTTATTCTTACTATTATCATATCAGACTTAGTTTATTTTCAGTTGACGGAGTTAGTTGGGGAAATATCCCATCAACTCCACAGTTCAGATAGTTTAGAATCTTTTTGGATAGATGTATCAGTTTTCAATTTTGAATATTTTTAGATGTTTTGAACCTTATGGCCAGTTTTTGCATTTATTATCTATATTATGCAGTGCTCAGGTACAAATATCAGTAGAGGGTTAGCTTGTGGTCCTTCAAGATCATGAGCACCATGTGACATTCCAGTTCCAAAAAATTAGGTCATTACAATTTGACACTTAAGGAGGTTAAATATAATTATTGAGTATGATTGATGCAAATTTCTGAGTATCACTAATGATATTGCTCATATATGTGATTAAGGATATATTTATAAGTGTGATGTGTGATTTATACATGAGATTATTGGGATGGCACCCTAATACTAATAATAATATGGACTATGGACATGTTTAGTGATATAGATATCGACGTGATTAAAAGGTATAGCTTATAGACAAGATACAGTTTATGTACTTGGTATTGCCTATAAGTATGATGTGGCTTTTAGTTTTTGAATAGCTCATAGATATGATGTAATTTATATATATGATTAATGTCTTATAAATTTGATGGGTGTCCTGTAGATATAACTATAGGTATCAATTTTGGATATGCTTTATAGTGTTGCTTATAAACATTAGTATCGATATGGATTTTGGATATGGCTAATAATATTGCCTATAGATGTGACTATGGATGAGACCATTAGATAAAATTCTTGCTCTAATATGTAAAAATAAGTAAAAGGATGGTTTATAGATATGATTTATTGGTATAATCTGTTGAGTTTAGTTTATTGAAATGGCTTTCTAAAATGATTCACTGATACAGTTTATAACTATGAGTTCCTATTCAAATTTGGAAATTCTTGATGGTGTAGGGGATATGACTTTCAATTCAAGTCTGACAAAATTGATGATAATAATGATGATGCTATTGAGTTTTGATTTGAGTCCAACATTGAGGATGGTCTGTGATATGATACAAGTTGGATAGATTTTCTGCTATGGCATAACAGTTGGTAAATTTTGGTTGTTCAGTTGTTTCTTTCCTTGATTTTACCCTCCAGGCTTATGAGGGCCTATGTAGGTTATTCACATTTCATCACTTATTATGGGAGCCAATCTTGTAGTTAACAGTATGAACCTTATGTTATCATTCTCGCATTTATTTATTTATCTATTTACAGTAGTGTTGGAGCTTATTTCTAGGTTCACCTTTTTTATCTTGACTTAACTTATGTTATCTTGTAGCTTATCATATTAATATTATGATTTAGCTCATTTGGACGATAATTCCTACTAAGTACTCATAGTTTTTGAAACACCAAGACTTGAACTATTGAAAAACAACTTAATTTTTGTGCCTCTGAGTTGGGTACGACTAGAGACTTGAGTCATACCCTTGGTCATGACTCATACACTCCACTTTTGTACCTTGATCAGTCCATGAGGGTATCATACTATTTTTTATACGACATGACCTCCCCTTGGTGGTAACTAATACATACGATTCATATACTACTTAACTGTATAGAGGGGAGCCTCAAACCAAGTGCACTTTTTTTGTCATAAGTGAAGCTTAAGAGTTAGGAGTGAGTTATGTCGTTTGTATATGACTCAATTGTTCCTACTCATACCCATAATAGTATGGTTCACCTAATAAAGATCGAGGGTATGAGTTAGGGTACCACTTGTACCCTAGGGAATGATTACGAAGGAAGTCGTACCCTTGGACGAGGTCATTTTTTGGCTTTTAACTAAAGGCCTTGTGGTTATTTCCCTTGAATAAAATCCTAAGACATCTTACTATATACGGCATTGTATCCTTCTAAGCCCTAATTTTACAAGCCTCAAACACTCTAAAAGCTTCTTAAAGCAAGATTGGAGGCTAGGGTTTGGAGGGAGCTCATCTAGTGGTAAGAAGGAGATAAGATTGTTAGTGTGTCATTGCTTTTAAGTCACATATCTCTTCCCCTATTTAAATATCTCTAAACCCATGTATTTCACACTTGGATTAGTAAGTGTACATGGTGGTTTTGAAATCAAATAAAAATAGTTTTGTTGCCTAATGATGTATGATGTTAAATCTTGCTTAGACTTATGTTTATATGTTATATTTTTAATGAATTGCATGTATGGGTGCTTGTTTTATGTGGATTAACATTGGGGTCTGGAGTAACCCTAATCTTGATAATATATACCATGGAAATGGCCTTGTTGAAGGTATGCACTCAAGGAGTTTGTTAAAATATCTGAGTGAGTTGTCTATTCATATGTTAATGATGTATTGAACTAGGGAAATGGCCCAATGAACATGGATGAATGATAAATGATCTATTAAAGGAATAATGAACCATGTGTGATAAAATTAATAACCATGGTTGTTGGCTAATGTAAAAGTAAAGTCCCTAGATATAAAGATGAACTTAAATTATAGGTTGAACCAAAGTGTGGTGAGAATGAGGTATAGAATTTTTGTAAGGGTTTTGATGACCATTACTTGCATTGTATATTGAATTAAGTGAAGGCATTGGACTACTGAGATAGTTGAGCAATGAAGTCTCCCATAAGGACCATGTGTTCATGTATAATGTTGAATTAGCTAAAATGGTTAAAGTCCTTAAATGTTGCATTGAATGTATATTGATGCATAGGCAAAGGGTTAAGATCCTAAATGCCAACTAATGATAGTTTTGATGGCTTGAGTTCAAAGTCGCTTGCCTTATGTAATGGCTTGAGTTTGAAGTCCCTTGCCTTATGAAAGGCTTGATGTTAAAGTCCCTTGCCCAATAATATTGCTCGAGGTTAAAGTCCCATGCATAAAGAGATCTCTTGAGGTAAAAGTACCTCACTGAAGAAAATGACTTGTGGTTAAAGTTCAAGTGAGATATGAGGTTAGAGTCCCTTGTTTAGATAATTATGGGTGTGGTTAGAGTCTCTTGTTTGAATTAATGTGTAAGTGATTAAAGTCCTTGACTAAAGAATGAGCGCAATCCCCTTAAGGAAGTGCTTCTAATACAAAGTTTCATCGCTCTATCAAATTCTTGACTCATTTGGTGGCCTCTCAATTAGAGTTTGGTGCTCTGGCAACCGTTTCTTATAAGGGGACAAGAATTGGCCAATTTATGAGGTTGAGCTCTCTTATGTTCAATGGTATGAAGGTTGAGAAAGATCCTCAAAGCTTTATCATTGAAATAGAGAAGATTTTCTGAATCATGCATGCTTTGAATATTGAGGATGTTGAGGTTGCTTTCTTCTAACTAAAAGATATATCGTACCAATGGTATGAAGGGTGGATTTATCTAAAGGTGTTTTTAATGGTTGGGCTTCATGGATGGATTTTTTCGAGGCTTTCTTAGTCTATTTCTTTCCTTAATAGTTAAAGAAAGCAAAGGTAGAAGAGTTTGTAAACTTAAACCAAAGGACGATGTCCGTTCAAGTGTATGTCTTGAAATTCCATCACTTGTCAAGGTATATCCTGAGATGGTTTCTAGAATGAGGGCTAGGATGCATGAGTTTGTCTCAAGATTATCACATAAGTTAGTTCTCGAGAGCAAGGTAGCCTTATTGATTGAGAACATGGATATTTGTAAATTGATTATGTATATGAAATATGTAGAGGATTAGGAAAAGAAGCAAGTTGAGCTTAGTGATAGGCAAGGAAAGAAATTTAGTCCTTCTGAAAGTAGTGGCGGAGATGGTGGCAAGTGGCCAAAAAAAAGTAGGGGAGTTTGGGTTTGTTCTCCTCGGCAAGTGTTCACTCTCCTTACCCAAAGTTTTTGGGTAGTCATCGATCTCAGTTCAGTGGTGTTCCCTGGCATAAGGTTCCTAATTCCAGACTAATGGTGCTCAGTGGGCTCTACCTTGCCCTCTTTGCAAGTTTTATGGTCAGAGTCATCGTGGTCAGTGTGAGAAGGGGAGAAAGCGATGTTTTCATTATGGTCAGGTTAGGCACATATAGTATGAGTGTCCCTTTCTAGTATCTTCTTAGGCAAATAGGGCCCTTATTGCTACTCCACCTCCTCTCATACCAAATAGTGCTATGTCTACCTCTACTTCAATTTCTGGCACTAGTGTTGGCCGAAACTGCTGGTATGCACTTGCTACTTGCTAAGATTCTGAGGTATCCCTCAATGTTGTCATGGGTATGTTGAGACTTTTCTCCTATAATGTATATTGTTTGCTTGATCTTGGGTATGCTCTTTTTTATGTGAGCCTGTATATGGTTGTGTATCTTAATTATGGTCCCGAGAGTCTATCGGTTCATTTTTCTATTTTTACCTCGGTGAGAGACTCTGTGGTTGTTAAAAGAGTCTATAGGGGATGTGTGATATGTGTTGGTGGTAGATACACTCTTGTTGACTTGATAAAGTTAGACATGGTTGATTTTGATGTCAATTTAGGGATGGATTGGTTGCACTCTTTCTACGCTTCCTTAGATTATTGGACCCATAAGTTCATGTTCAAATTCCTTAATGAGTCGGCCATTGTATGGGAATGTGGTTCTCTAGTTCCTAAGGAAAGATTTATTTCTTATCTTAAAAAGTTCATTGAAAAGGGGTGTTCGTATTATTTAGTCTTAGTTAAAGATTTTAACTCAAAAGAACCTTCCCTAGAATCCATTCCCGTAGTGAATGAGTTTCCCGAGGCATTTCTCAATGATCTTCCCTGTATTCCTCCTGATAGGGAAATTGATTTTGGGATCGATCTTATTCAAGACATTCATCCAATTTCCATCTCTCTATATAGAATGGCTCTGACAAAGCTAAAAGAGCTTTAGAAGCAATTGAAATACCTCTTAGATAAAGATTTTATCCACTCTAGCATGTCTCTATAGGGTGCTCCCATGTTGTTCGTGTGTAAGAAGGATAGTTCCCTTCGTATGTCCATTGATTGTCATCAGTTGAACAAAGTGATCATAAATAATAAGTATCTCTTCCTAGGATCAATGATTTGTTTGATCAACTTCAGGGTGCAAAGTGTTTCTGTAAGATTGATCTTAGATCAGGTTATCATCAGCTTAAGAATAGGGATGCGGATGTCCCTAACACTGTCACCCAGCATAGTCACTATGATTTTCTTGTCATGTCCTTTGGGTTGACCAATGCCCCAGTGGCATTTATGGATTTGATGAATAGGGTCTTCCATCCTGTCTTGGATATGTTTATAATTGTCTTCATTGATAATATCTTAGTGTATTCTAAGAGTGAGTCGGATCATGTAGATCACCTCCGTGCCGTGTTGACAACTTTGAAGGATCATTCTTTGTATGCCAAGTTCTCCAAGTGTTAGTTTTGGATGAAAGTTGTAGCTTTTCTTAGTTATGTCATCTCTAGTGAAGGGATTATGGTAGATCCCTAAAAGGTTACAGTGGCTAAGAAGTGGCCTACACCGACGACTCCATGCAATATTTGGAGCTTCTTGGGTCTAGCCAATTATTATGAAAAGTTTAAGGAGAGATTTTCCATGATAACTACCCCGTTAACACATTTGACCCAAAAGATAGTCAAGTTTTTTTTGTCTGATGTGTGTGAGGGTAGTGTCGAAAAGTTGAAAGATAAATTGACTTTGGCTCTAGTTTTTGAACTTGCCTGAGGGTAGTGATAATTTTGTGGTGTATTGCGATGCTTATCGTATCGGTCTTAGTTGCTTGCTAATGCAACATAGTGGGGTGATGGCCTATAATTCTAAGTAATTAAAAGTTCATGAAAATAACTACCCTACCTATGACTTAGAGTTATTAGTCATGCTCTTTGCTTTGAAGATTTGGTTGTGTTATCCTTATGGTTTTTATGTCGACATCTTTTCTGATCATAAGAGCCTTCAATATGTGTTTACTCAAAAGTAGTTGAATCTCCGGCAAAGAAGGTGGCTTGATCTATTGAAAGACTATGATATGAGTCTTCATTACCCTCTCGGTAAGGTAAATGTAGTCGCCGATGATCTTAGTAGATTTTTTATGGGAAGTTTGTCCCATGTTGATGAGGATAAGTAAGAATTGGTAAGGCATGTTCACCATTTGGCTAATCTTAGAGTTTGACTTACGGACTCCGAGAGTGGTGGTGTGTTTGTGCATCCGGTATCTCAATTGTCTCTTGTTGTTGAGATAAAAGAGAAGCAAGTATTAGACCCTAACTTGATGAAGATCAAGATTAATATTGGTCATCATAATTTTTTGGATTTTATAATTGGTGGTGATGGTATCCGGAGGTACCAAGGTAGGCTATATGTTCCCGACGTTGATAGATTGAGGGAAAGGGCCATGGTTGAGGCTCCTGGATCCCGTTATGCTATTTATACTAGTTCCACCAAGATGTATCATGACCTTAAAGAGCTCTATTGGTAGATTAATATGAAATGATATGTGGCTAGCTACGTGGACAATTGTATAGTGTGTCAACAAGTGAAAGTTGAGCACATGAGGCCCGGTGGTTTGTACCAAGAGGTTGTCTTGCCCAAGTGAAAGGGGGAGGCGATTAATATGGATTTCATTACTATTCTTCCTAGATCTCAGAATCAATGTGATTCCATTTGGGTCATTGTTGATAGAATAACCAAATCTGCCCATTTCTTGCCTGTGAGAATTAATTTCTAGACGAAAGATTATGCTAAGTTGTATCTTCAGAGATCATAAAGTTGTATGATGCTCTGGTGTCTATTAGGTCGGATCGTGGTTCTCCATTTTTATCCCACTTTTGGAAGCCATTCCAAAGAGTATTGGGAGATAAGGTGTGCCTTAGTACTGTATTCCACTCGCAAATGGTTGGGCAAGCAGAGAGAACTATCCAAACATTGAAGGATATTTTGTAGGATTTTGTGGTCGATTGTGGTGGTCGTTGTTATGACCACTTGCCTTTGAGTGAGTTTGCCTATAATAATAATAGTTACCACTCTTGTATTGGCATGGCTCCTTTTGAAGAATTGTATGGTAGGAGATGTCGATCTCCTATATGGTGGTACGACGTTGGCGAGGGTAAGTTACTTGGCCCCGATTTAGTTCACCAAGCCATAGAGAAGGTTAAAGTGATTTGTGATAGATTAAAAACCACTCAAAGTCAAGAAAAGTCCTATGCGGAATGAGGTGTAGGGACTTAGAATTTAATGTGGGTGATTGGGTATTCTTGAAAGTATCTCTCATAAAGGGAGTGATGCAGTTTTGCAAAAAGGGGAAGCTTAGTCCCCAGTATGTTGGTCCCTTCTTAATTGTGAAGAGGGTTGGTAATATTGCCTATGAGTTGGAGTTACCCTCTAGTATGGACTTCATTCACCCGGTTTTCCATGTCTCTATGTTCCGAAAATGTGTGGGTGACCCTTCCCTGGTTGTCCCCTCAGAAGATGTTGGTATCTCGGACACTTTGTCATATAAGGAGATCCCGATGAGTATCTTTGATCAAAACTTTCACTGATTGTGAACGAAAGAAGTGGTTTCGGTGAAGGTTCTATAAAGGATCCAAAAGTCCGAGGAAGCTTCTTGGGCGGCGGAAGAGGACATAAAGTCCAAGTACCCACATTTATTTCCCATTCCAAACTCATCACATATAAAATATCCTCTATAGTCGTACTCAATCTTAGGAGGTACAGTTAAACTAGAATGACCACCTGGCCTGATGTTTGGATACCTGAAGTTGTTGAATATGAATATCTACCACCTGATCCCAGAAAAGCAGCCTAAACTGGCATACCATGATAACCACAAGAACCTCTACTCGAGAAAATCTATTCCTCGAGAGGCATGTCTACCAAACTCTCCATGATGATGCACCTTCTTGGTGCGTCCCTAAGTAACCTAGATAATATACTCCATCATATTGACATGCTCAATAATACTCTAGAAAGAAGACCCTAAAAACTACCATCTAAGTTGTATCCAACTGATAAGTACCATATAACCCTCTTCAAAAACTTATAAATCCGCTCAGAGTCCATGGAGACGCTAGTAGTGAATACCTAGATAAAGTATGAAAATGAGCCTCATACTCAGCAATAGTCATGGAGCCTCACTCCAAGTAATTAAAATCATCACGTATCTAATTTCTCAAGCTATATGACAAAAATATCCCCAAGAAGGCCTCAAAAAAATTAATTCCAAGATATAGCCATCGAACCCAAAGATCTCTAACTA
>NW_025875513.1:0-2509 GCF_002878395.1 Capsicum annuum
ATCTTTCTTTTCATAGATCGCAGCTCTCCCAGTTCATTATGTTAAGGGAGTTATGATCGTTCGAAGTTGACCAAAAAATTCGGCTGGCCTCAGTAGTTTGTGTGCAGGAAATTTTCCTGCACATTTACTATTCTCAAATATCCCGACCACCGTTTTATAGTTTCGAACGTGCTCGATTATAACCGAAACCTATCCATTTTTGGAAATCTTTATATCATTGGAAACCTCTCTCGGACTCACTATCTAGAACAAGAAAGAAGAGGATACAAGGTGTTAATACACCAAAACAGTCAGCCAACAACAAGTTTAACAACACAAGATGATGCTCCACAATATTACAATAGCAACAAGAACAAACGAGTTACATTAACAACACAAGAAGCCGAAACTAAAACAAGATATGAGATGGTAGTTAGACAAGTGTTGATGTAGTCTTAACAACCCAAAAGCATATTCCACTCTTGGACCTTTAAAACTTCACACAACAAACACCTAACTCTTACAATTGACACAAGAGAGACGTCCACCACACAAGCACCAACGTATCAAGCAAAATGCAACACACAAGAGAATCCACCCTTATGTTATGCCCTAGTTTCAATTGAACTCTCTCTCACTCTAAGAAAAGTATTCTTCAATAATAATGATCAACTAAAGAAATTCTATTTATACTACATTACAATAATAGACAAAATGACAAAAGGGCCCTTTAGTGACTAGTCTTCAAAAATACTCAAAAGTGTCATGATCATGATCATACTTGTATCATCCTTTCCATCTCCTCACCTCTTTTACAAATGCACTTCACAATCTACTTCACACGGCCACACATCTTCTACATCTTCCTCGCCTTGCATTTTAACTTCTTTTGCTCTCCATCTTAAGACTTGTCATCAACCTTAGCCGATTCAATTACTACTTCTTCCCCAAGATAGTACAATTTTCCCTCTCTTAGAATCACGTTCCTCTGGTTTGGGCACTCACTAGCCTTGTGCCCCCACCCTTGGCATTTGAAGCATTGAAATCTCTTAGGATTGGAAGTAGAATTCAATTTACCTTCATACCTTGGAGGATGTTTTTAGACAAACTTGGTGGCCTCGAGTTGGGTAGCCATGAATGAGTTATCTTTGAGCTCCTTCTCAACCTCTAAAGCCACATGGAAGATGTCATCTATGGTGTTGAATTTGTGAAACGTCATGCGAGTGGAGATGTCCTTGTTTAACCCAACATTGAAGCGCACAATGTCATGACTTACTTGCTCGCCTCGATTGTCAAGTTCCAACATCAATTGTTGAAATTCATCGTAGTAAGCCATGACACTCATGTTCCCTTGCCTCAAATTGTACAATTTAGCAAGGAGCTCATGCCTATAAGTCTTGGGCAAGTACCTTTGTCGCATAAGGTTCTTCAATCGAAACCAAGGAGGAAGTTGTCCCTAAATCATCTCATTCCCAAACCGTTTAACATACTCCCACCATGTATTAGCATACCCTTCAAAGTGAGCTATAGCATAACAACTTTTTTTTCTTCGGTGAGATCATTAAGTCGGAAGATCTTGTCATAAGATGACTTTCATGCAAGGTAGGTTTCGGGATCACTCTCACCTTTGAAATCGAGAAGGCTCACTTTGATGGAATTGAGACCTACATCTCGATTTGGGTGGTCATCTCTCACCTCTCGACCTAACTCCCCATGTCTACGCCTCATTCTTTCTTACCTCAAGTAAACATATCATACGGTCCATAACCATCATGTTATCCTTCCCTACCATAGCCCTCAACATGGATGGGTCTATTTGGGTTAAGTGGAGCTTGTAGTGGCAGGATTGGATTTGGATAGTGAGGTCTTTGGTCAAGTGGAGTTTGGATGGGACGGTTCGGGTTTGGTGATGGTATTTGGGTTCCAAATGGAGATTGGTTTGATTTATGGCAATTGGTGTATATTGCATTTGGTGCAAGGTTTCAGGAGTATTAGTTGGGAAAATATTTTAAGGGGTAGAAGGTCAACTCCTTTGGCTTTCCACACGTTCTAATCTCCCACTCATTGATGCCACATCCGTATCTAATTTCTCAAGACCCACATTCAACCTAGCCCCATCTTGGGACATAGTTTCAAGGCGAGCCAAAATGAGATTGATGGCATTATTATCCATTGTTTAAGCATTTGAAGCCTCGGGTTCCATTGTGGAGGTATTGAAAATAACCCTTCAAGTTACGGTCCAATCAAGATACCAAATCAGTCCACAACGTCACATACAACAATACAATGCAAAACCTACAACACAAAACACACGTTATTTTAAAACAACCTCCCACAATGAGATCCCCCACCTTCAAGTTTCTTCAAACTCAAGCTCAACATTGATGGATGACTCAAATAACCTCAAATTTAGCTTAAATTCGAACTCTATACTCCTATAGTGTTAGAGAACACAAATCTAACACTAAAAACACAAGAAAAATGCAAAATCAAAAACTCAAAATTTGACCTAGGGTGAAAAACGGGTTTA
>NW_025875514.1:0-2052 GCF_002878395.1 Capsicum annuum
AATAGCAAAAATGGTAGTTGTATGTAGTTTGCCTTTTAGTTTTCCTTCTTCTGATTCTTTTATTCATTACATTCCAACAATTTATAATCTTATGTTTAATGGTATTCCTAGAAGTACTTGTCAGTCTGATATTTTTAGACTTCATTCACAATATTATTTTTATTTATTTACATTATTAAAAAATATTCAATGTAGAATATCCCTAACTTCTGATCTTGGTCGTGCTGTAAATAAAAATGACTATTTAACCGTTACTTGTCACTGGATGGATAGTAATTTTGTGATGCAAAAACGTATTCTTGTTTTTTTATATGATGAAGATCGTAAACATACTGGACAATTTATTGCTGACTTGATACATAAAGTTGCAGCATTTTATGGTATCGAAAATAAAATCTTATGTATCGCTTTTGATAACGCTTCTAACAACAAGACTGCTATAACAAAGTTGAAATCTAAACTATCACCTCCATTACCTGAAATTTTTCATATTAAGTGTGCATGTCATATATATAATTTAATTGTAAAAGATGGTCTTGAGTTTTTTGAGATTTATATTGAAAAAATCCGTCTTGCTGTTGGTTTTATACAAGGAAATAATCGTAGATCGAGAATTAAAGAATTTAAAGTTAAATGTAAAGAAAATGGACTTGCACCGATATTGATGCCTGAGGAAATTGATATTAAATGGAATTCTACGTATGATTTTTCAAAAACTTGTTATAAATATAGAGTTCCTATTACATTAGCTTTTAACTAACATTGTGGTTTATTTGCTGATTATGTCGATTGCATGCTACTTGATTCTGATTGGATTGTAATTAATGATCTTGTTAAGTTTTTGGAAAAAATTTATGTAGCTACGGTTGAATTTTCCGGTGCTTATTATCCTATTGTTTGTAATACTTTGGGATATATAACCGATATTTCTGATTTGCTCAAAGAATATAAAAATAAAGAAGGTTATGAAAATGCTGTTGGTGCCATGTTTATTAAATTTAAAAAATATTTTTTCCCGATTCCCCCTATTTTCTTGGTTGGTGATATACTAAATCCGTGCATTAAATACCATACTATGTGCCACTTTAGTACTCTTATTTATCGTAACTTAGAAATAAATACTAACAATGATTCTGAACAAGTACAACCTGATTTGTGGACGGCTACGTCTGATGCGAATACTTACATAGATAAATTATATAACCACTATGCTGATTTAGTTGATTTAGCTGTACCGACACATATCAGTCCAACTGTCACTCCTCATCCTCCTGAGGTGCCATCATTTTCTAAAAGGCCGGCACATTGTGATTTTCCTGATTCCTTTTACGATTTACCCTATTGGAACAGTGTTGAGGAGGGAGCTTACACATCAACTTATCGGGAAGAGCTTAAGTATTATCTTCGGTCGCCGCCAGAGGATCATAGACAACGGATCAACATGTGGGATTGGTGGAGGAATAATGAATCACAATATCCTGTGCTTTCAAGATTAGCCAGAGATATCTTGAACGTTCCAATGTCAACCGTTGCATCAGAGAGCGCCTTTAGTCAGGGACGACAGCAACATGGAGACAACCGACACTCATTGGGAAGCAATGCAATGAATGTTCTAGTTTGCCTCAGAGATTGGATTAGAGCAGAAAGAAGAAATCAAGGAATGGAACCGGAGCCGAATGACGAGCAAAAACTTGAAGAAATTATGACTTCGCAGGAGAACTTAGCAGAATCAAGTCCAATGCATGGGTTTGCCCCCATTGACTTTGACTATCCTATGCAAATTCCCGTTAATATTAACATGGATGAGTCGGAAAAAATGATGCATAGTTTGTAGATTTTTTATTCATGTAAATTATAAATTTTGGATCATTTTGCAATCAATAAAATTCAACATTCATTAATTAACTATCAAGTATTATTAATTTATTATATTAAGTAGTATATGTTTTGTATATTATTGTATATATCTTCTATACACGTGTATATTTAACGTATATATTTAATCTATCCAAGTGTATATGTTTTACAAATTAGTATATAACTATATATATA
>NW_025875515.1:0-5536 GCF_002878395.1 Capsicum annuum
TTACTGCCTTAGTTGCTCCTAACCTTTGCCTTCTTAATCCTTTGATGGCAAAAGCCCTTTTTGTCAATATATAATATATTGTTTTCCCCAATTCAATTTGAATTGGATATGGGCCACGACCCTAACTCTTCTAAATTCTATTTCTTATTAATATGGGCTTTAGCCCATATCTCTTATAAAATATTTTTTTTCCAATTTGGGGTATTACATTCTCCCCACCTTAAGAAATTCGGTCCCCAAATTTAGAGTAAGTGCATACCTGAAGACTGAAACAATTGAGGGTACTTGAGTCTCATATCTTTTTTTGACTCCCACGTTGCTTCTTCGATGGTATGATTCTTCCATAAGACTTTCACGGACACCAACTCTTTCGATCGTAACCTTCTTACTTGTCGATCAATGATAGCCACAGGTTCCTCCTCATAGGTTAAGTTCTCATCAAGTTGCAAGGTTGGTGCTTCGAGTACGCGCAAAGAATCTGATATACACTTCCTTAGCATAGAGACATGAATCACTGGACGAAAGACATCTCGGGAGGGAGTGCCACTCGATACGCCACTCCTCCTATACACTCAAGTATCTCATAAGGTCCTACATACCTTGGGCTTAATTTACCTTTTTTTCTGAATCACGTCACACCTTTCATAGGAGAGACTCATATAAAAACCTTATCCCCAACTTTGAACACCAAATCTCTTCTTCTCATGTCAGCATACGACTTTTGTATGCTTTGAGCTGTGAGCAACCTCTGTCTAATCAATTGGACCTTGTCCATAGCATCCTATACCAAGTCTGGTCCTAAAACCTTAGCCTCTCCAACTTTAAACCATCCGATAGTAGAACGACATCGTCTACCATACAAGGCTTCATATGGAGCCATCTGAATGCTTGACTAAAAATTATTATTATTATAAGAGAATTCTGCTAAGGGAAAGTAAGTATCCCAACTACCTCCAAAGTCAAGAATGCAGTCTCTCAACATATTCTCCAAAATTTGTATAGTACGCTCAGACTGTCCGTTCGTCTACAGATGAAATGCATTACTAAGATCTACTCAGGTACCCAATGATTCTTAGAAAGATTTCCAAAAGCGTGAAGTGAACTGTGATCCTCTGTCAGAAATGATGGATAGTGGAACTCCATGAAGTTGGATAATTTCATTCTTAAATAACTGAGCATATTTCACTCCACTATATGAAGTCTTTACTGGCAGGAAGTGAGCAGACTTAGTAAGCCGATCTACAATTACCCATACAGAGTCATGGCCTTTAATGGTTCGAGGAAGACCGATGGTAAAATCCATGGTAACTCTTTCCAATTTCCAATCTGGAATCCTTATCTCTTGCAATAATCCTGCTAGTCGTTGATGCTCCGCTTTAACCTGTTGACAAGTCAAGAAACTAGAAACAAAGTTTGCAACATCTTTCTTCATACCTTTCCTCCAGTACAACTGCTTCAGATCATGATACATCTTAGTAGAACCAGGGTGAATGGTATATCTGGAGTTGTAAGCTTCCTTAAGAATAACTCATCTTAACCCATCTATAGCTAGTACACATAATCGATTACCCACTCGAAGAATACCATCACAATCAACACTCATCGTCTTACTTTGACCAGCTAGGACCTCATCTTGATATTTACAGAACTACATATCCTTAAATTGAATGGTCTTTATGCACTCTAGCAAAGAAGATTTAGCTTGAACACAAGAAAACAATACCCCTGACCTTCTAACACCAAAACAGACACCTTTGCCTTCAAGTTTTTGCACATCTTTCTCCAACTACCTCTTTCCAAGAGCTATATGTGCCAAACTACCCATATATTTCCTACTCAAAGCATCAGCCACTACATTAGCTTTTCTTGGATGATACAAGATGGCACAATCATAATCTTTGAGTAATTCCATCCACCGATGCTGTCTAAGATTTAGATCTCGCTGCTGAAAAATATACTTAAAACTTTTATGATTGGTATAAATCTTATAAGTTTCACCATATAAGTAATGCCTCTAAATCTTAAATGAAAAAACCACAACGGCCATCTCCAAATCATGTGTAGGATAGTTCATCTCGTGCTTCTTCAACTGCCTCGAAGCATAAGCAATAACATTATCATGTTGCATGAGAACACATCATAATCCAACCCTCGAAGTATCACAAAATACCTTGAATCCTCTAGAGCTTGATGGTAAGGCTAATATTGGTGCAGTGGTCAAACGTGTTTTGAGTTTCTGGAAGATCTGCTCACATTTTTCTGTCCACTGGAACTTCACATCTTTCTGTGTTAACCTAGTAAATGGAGCTTCAATTTTAGAGAAATCCTGCACAAAACGCCTATAGTAATTAGCCAAACCTATAAAGCTACAAATCTATGTGGGTGAAGTAGTCTTAGTCCATTTCTGCACTGCTTCTATTTTTTTAGAATCCACCGTGATACCTTCTTTGGAGATAATATGCCCCAAAAAGGATATTGAGTCGAGCCAAAATTCGCATTTTGAGAACTTAACATAAAGCTTATGTTCCCGCAATGTCTGCAATACAGTCACCAAATGATTCTCATGTTCTTCCTGGCTACGAGAATATATCAAAATATCATTAATAAATACTACCACAAATTTGTCCAAAATACGGCCTGAACACCCTATGCATCAAGTCCATGAATGCAGCAGGAGCATTGATTAACCCGAAAGGCATCACAAGGAACTCATAATGCCCATATCGAGTTCTGAATGTTGTCTTGGATATATCTTCCTCCTTGATTCTTAGCTGATGATAATCAGACCAAAGATCAATCTTTGAAAAATGGACAACCCCTTGTAACTGATCAAATAGGTCCTCTATACGAGGCAACAGATACTTTTTACGTATTGTTACTCTGTTTAGTTGCCTGTAGTCAGTACACATCCTTAAAGATCCATCTTTTTTCTTTACAAACAAAACTGGTGCACCCCATGGTGATATACTCGGTCTGAAGAAACTCTTATCTAGCAAGTCTTGCAACAGTTGTTTGATCTCCTTCAATTCTACTGGTGCCATACGATATGGGGTATAGTTATTGGAATAGTGTCAGGTGCCAATTCAATACCGAAGTCTATCTCTCGTACTAGAGGTAATCCTGGTAACTCCTCAGGAAATACATCAAAAAATTTCTTCACCACAGATAGCTCCTCCAAACTAAGGACTTCCTCTCCAACATCACTCATCATAGCCAAGAAAACCAGGCAACCTTTCTTCAATAGTCATTGGGTCTTCATAAAAGATACAATTTTGCTAACCTCTGGAACTTGACCCCCTTCTAATACAAAACTAGATTTGTTGGGTATCTCAAATCTAACTATATTTGTATGACAATCTATGGTAGCATAGCAAGGATATAACCAATCCATGCCTATCAATACATCAAAGTCAATCATATCAAGTATAATCAAGTCAGCAGGGGTATCCCTACCTCCCACTAGAATCTTGCAATCACGGTACACATATTCAACTAATAAGGAATCTCCCATGGGAGTTGCAATAAGAAAAGGACAATCTAACATCTCAGGCTATTTATCAAATCTCACAACAAAATATGAAGACAATAAGAGTGGGTAGAACCCGGATCAATCAAAGCATATGGATCAAAAGAACAAACAGAAAGAATACCTGTACCCGCTGCATTCGAGGCCTGAACATCCTGTCTAGTAAGTGCAAAGATTCTCAGTTGGCCTCTACCAATATTTTCTTGTGCCTGGTTTCCAAAAACCCGTTCTCCATTACCTCGGCCTCTATTTCCCGTACCTATAGGATTACGAGTAGCCTGAATCGGTGCAGCTACCTGACCATAACCCTGACTAGCATTTCTCTGAAACTGAAGGCAATCCCTGATGCAATGACCTATTTGTCCACATCGAAAATACTCTCCAGTCAAAACACGACACTGACCCATATGCAATTTGCCACAAGTATGGCAGGATGGAGTAGTGGCATAGATCTGGCCCGAACTACAATATCCCTTAGATGCTGAAGACCCCTGGGTACCCTGTCTAGAAGGTGGCTTATACGCAAACTGTGAAACCAAATCTGTCCCTGTCTGATGGCTCTGATTCTTTCCCTTATTTTTTGCTCTCCAATTTACACTTAAGTCACCACTGAAAGATCCACTCATCTTAGCCTTCTTACGAACCTCATAAGCTGCCCGCTCTGCACGACCCTTCTCCTCAATCATTCTAGCAAGATCTACTATCTCATAATAGGTCAAGACTTTTATCTGTGGGGCCACTACATTATAAAGATGAGCAACCAGCCCATTTACAAACCTTTGGACTCGAGCTGATTTCGTGGACATCAAGTATGGAGCATATCTAGCCAATTTGCAAAACATAGTATTATAGGTCGACACATCCATATCTGGAGTCTGAACCAATATCTCAAACTGAGCTACATATTTTTTGTTTCTGACTTTCAGGAAGAAAGGTATCCATGAAGAACTTAGTGAACTCATCCCATGTCAGAGGTGTTGCTCCTGTAGGCCTTTCTAGCAATAAAGTTTCATACCAAGTGTTATCCGTGTCCTCCAACTTGTACGATGCAAGCTCTACAACCCTCTCACTAAAACACCCTAACGTACGCAACACCTTGAATGTACCATCCAAAAAGCTCTAAGGATCAGTTAAACTGTCTGAACCTGTGAATTTTGGTGACTTTCACTTTAGAAACTCCTGCAAAGAAACCTCCTTGTTTCCAAATTTGTAAGTCTGAACAGGTGCCTGGAACTGTGTAAAATTGCGTTGACCACCCCTCTCCTATCTATCCAATCGGTCGGCCAAGCCTTCTATGGCTCTTTGCATGGAAGTAAGTACCTCAGCAGTACTACTCTCATGAAATGGTGGAGGTGGACTATCATTCTTTTCAGGAGTAGGCTCTCTTGAACTTCTTGGAGTGGCAGTGCTATTCCCTGTGGTATCACGACTACCCCTACCTTGGCTCCTTTGATGGGCTCCACCTCTTTCCCTACCAGTAGATGCTCTACGAACCATCTGATTGGCAAAATAAGATAGTTAGATTCACCTAATTGATCCTAAATGTCACACACGTACAAAATAATAAGAAAAAAGATCAAGACACATCTTATTACGCTCTCACAAAATCACGATTATAGAAATGGCCAGCAACATAACCATAATTGAGATTCTACTACTATCGTGTGCTCCATAGTCATCGAATTAACCTAACCTATCTCTGATACCAACTTTTTTGCGACCCAAAATAGGATCATGACCGGCGCTAAGGAGTTTAGGACTCCAAAGTAAGCCTCATCAGAGTTCTACAGAAAATCGGGCAGAGTTTCCTTTGTTTTTGGGCTTATCAAGAAAATTTCCTATCTCAATTCAAAAGCCCCACAACCAACACATCAATCACACCAACACAATCCATCACAAACCATCAACAAGGCACCAACACCACCAATATCAATACGAAATCTATCTCCAAAAATAAAAGGACGTCAATTGCTCCACAAATTCAAAATAATGAAAGAATACTCAAAACTC
>NW_025875516.1:0-3329 GCF_002878395.1 Capsicum annuum
ATCTTTTGAGTATCAACCTGTATGCCTTCACTTGATACAATATGGCCTAGAAATGCCACTGACTTTAGCCAAAATTCACATTTAGAAAATTTTGTATACAGCTTGCAATCACGAAGAGTTTGCAACGCCTGTCGTAAATGATTAGCATGATCCTCTTCTGATCTAGAATAAACTAGAATATCATCAATGAAAACTATCACGGATACATCTAAAAAGGGTGTTTTGGCTTAAACACCCTATTCATTAAATCCATGAAAGCTGCAGGTGCATTAGTTAGCCCAAATGACTAAACTAGAAACTCATAATGACTATACCTTGTTCGGAAAGCTGTTTTGGGTATATCTTTTTCTTTGACTCTCACTTGATGACAACCTAACCTCAAATCAATCTTAGAAAAACATTTGGCACCCTGTAACTAATCAAATAAATCATTAATTCTTGGAAGAGGATATTTATTTTTAAGAGTCACTTTATTCAGCTGCTTATAATCAATACACATTCTCAATGTGCCATCTTTCTTGCACACAAACAGCACTGGTGCTCCCCAAGGGGAAATACTAGGCCTAATGAACCCCTTTTCTAGCAAATCTTTCAATTGCTCTTTCAATTCTCGTAATTCTGCCGGGGCCATCCTATACGGAGGAATTGAGATTGGCTTAGTGCCTGGTATCACATCAATACCAAATTCTACTTCTCGTTCAGGAGGTAAACCTGGAAGATCTTCAGGGAAGACATCAAGAAATTCACTTACTACTGGTACAGTGTAAAGATCTGGTGATTCCGATTCCGTATCCTTTACTCTAACTAAATGACATATGTAGCCCTTGGAAATCATTTTTCTCACTTTGAAATAAGAAATAAATCTACCTCTTGGTGACCCAATCTTACCTTGCCATTCAATAACTGCTTCATTAGGAAAATGTAAATACATCTTTTTCGTACAACAGTCAATTTTGGCATAACAAGATGCCAACCAATCCATACCTATTATAAAATCAAAATCTACCATTTCTAGTTCCACAAGATTGGCCATCGTGTCTCGACCACACACAGTTACTACACAATCTTTATAAACTTTTCTAGCAATAATAGATTCCCCAACCGAGGTAGACACTTCTAACGGCTTATCTAACAATTCGGGGGTTCTTTTGAACTTTCTAGCAACCAAAGGAGTAACATATGATAATGTAGAACCCGGATCAATTAAAGCGTATACATCAAATGAAAATATGGGCAACGTACCCGTAACCACATCTGGGGAAGCCTCTAGATTCTGTCGATCCGCTAAAGCATAAGTGCGATTCTGAGTCCCGCTGGAACTGACGACTCTTTTTTCATTTCTAGCGTGACCCGCAGGTTGTGCGCCTCTACCAGAATAAGATACTGGTGACGATGATGCAACAGCTAATCCCAAAGGTCGTGCTATGCCACCTGCGCCCTTCGTGGGCATTCTCTCATCATATGCCCCGTCATACCGCACCAAAAACAAACATTTGTTCCCATTCGACATACGTCCATATGTTGCTTTCCGCATCAATTACATAGCTCTCGAGAAGGTCTCGATTGGCTCATGTTCCCTTGCCCATGATAACCCACTGATTGTGAACTATGACCCTCACTTCTTTGCCCAAATTGACTGCCTCTGATCCCCTGATGCTGTGGTGGAGCACTAGCTGCAGAATAAAAAAATAATGGCCTAGGTGGTCTAGCAGAAAATTGAGGTCTAAAACCTCCCTGTGGCACCAAAATGCCCTGTAGATCTGGCCCTCTTAGAAGATCCGCTTTCAAATTTCTGTGTTCTTTTTCTTTGCCTCTGATCTTCCATTTTCTGTGCAAATGCTTGGATCCTAGCTATTGGGTCTTTATTCAGTGCAGCAATAGTACAATCCCTAACCAAATACGAATCCAATCCATCCACATACCGATGAACTCTGTCATCTATAGTAACTATAACATTAGGAGCATATCTGGACAAGGAATTAAATCGAAGACTATACTCCCTCACACTTGTATTACCCTATCAAAGATTTAAGAACTGATCCGCACGGGCCTGACGAGTCTCATATGGAAGATAATGATCAATAAATGCCTTTTTGAACTCTTTCCAAGTATCTGGGGGTGCATCAATGCCCCTTGACCGTTTCCAGTCTTCATACCAATATATAGCCTCACCTTTGAATCTATACGCGGCTAACTCCACTGTCTCTCTGCCCGATACATGCATCACCTCTAGGGCCCTTTGGATCTGATCAATAAAGTCCTATGGATCTTCGTTAAGATCGGATCCGGTAAAAGTAGGCGGATCCATCTTAAGAAAATCTTGCGTTCGAAGACTAGCCGTCCTATGAGTACCGCTAGGACCCGCGACAGGAATAGCTTGCCCTTGGACTTAACCGGCAACAATCCGGGTCAACAGTTGTACTGCATCCCTCATATCCTGATCAGCAGCATTAACAAGTGGTTCTGTGAATGTGGTTCGCCTCCCCCTTATTCCATCTGGAGTGGAAGACATTTCAGATACCCGTTCAACTTGAGCTTCACTCTGATTCACTTGTACAGGTGGTGACTTACTAGTCCCTTCTCCAGCAGCTACATCTACCCGCTCACCAGTATTCTTACTTCTGATATCCGGCATTCTTACTGTAATAAGAGAAACAAATGGATTCAGTGGCCAACTATGACTTCGTTTGCTGTATAAACTCTATGGCACGATCTATGATCTGAAGAAAAGAAACAATTTCCTACATGTCCATAGCCTCCTGTTTATAGATGTGGTGCACAACACACCGATAAACAAGACTCTACGTAGACACGGCTTTGTAGACTCACTAGGATGAACCGCTCTGATACCACTTTTGTCACGCCCCAAAATCCCATCGGGCCGGACTGGCACCCGAAGCCGAGAAGGCCCAGGAGAACCCGTTCAGATACCTGTACTTTCACTTACATGTCACCAAAAATTTGGACAGCACTTCATTCCATATAGAAGGGTCTAATTACCTGTATCAGCACAACACGCACAAATATATATATTTATAATACTTGGCCGTCGGGGCCACCACATATACAATATAACATCACTATATAAACTTCCATGACTTTACCCTTCCTTATGTCTACAAAGCCTCTAGGATATACATGACATAACTAGGGTCGGGACAAACCCCCGCCCATATATGACTCCTGTACAATAACAAAACATAAGGGATCGACTCGGAAAGCTCCGAAGCAAACTGGAGCTCACCAACAATAGCCGTATGACCTGGCTCCTATCTATGCTGTGAATGAGCTGAAGCACCTGTGCCTGCAGCATAAAATGCAGGTCCCCC
>NW_025875517.1:0-2555 GCF_002878395.1 Capsicum annuum
TTGAATAAACAAATGACTAACCTGTTATAAACATCTGTTGCAATAGATGACTAACTTGTTGCAACAAATAGATAATCTATTGAAAAATAATTAAAATACTAGGGAACTTAAATATTTTTAGGAGAACACAAATGTTTGTCCCATTGTCGTAGAGACGTCTTTAATTTTAGCTAAATCAATTTAGTCATTACTAATAATTGTTTAATTTGAATCAACAGATGACTAGCACGTTGCATCAGATGATTCATCTGTTGAAAATCATCAAATAGATAGAAAATCTGTTGTAACAGATGAGTCAACTATTAGAAAGCAATTAAAATATTAGGGAACTTAAGCGTTTTTAGGAGAACTCAAATGTTTGTCCCCTTGATCCTTTTGCATTTGATGTATGATATATTATTTTTGTCTTCTTTACCTGTTTCATGAAATTTTACTTATTTGTTGTGCCCCTGTTGATTTTTTTTTTTTAAATTTTTAGGTCAAATTTTGTTCGTATATCACTTGGACATTACTTTATAGCTTATTTTGTAAGTAAAATTATAATTTTTATTGAATTTGTTATTTGATGTATCTACTATTGCTACAGTGGATAGAACCTGCAACATGAATTCAACATATGAGTCATCTATTGCAACAAATGAGTAATTTGTTTCAATATATGACTAATCTGTTGCAACAGATGACCCATATATTGGATTCATATTACAACACTATAAAATGAATCCAACAGATGAGTAATCTATTACAACAGATTAGTCATATATGTTGCAACAGATTAGTCATATATATTGTAACAGATTACTGATTTGTTGCAACAAATTAGTCATATATGTTGCAACAGATTAGTCATATATGTTGCAATAGATTACTAATCTGCGCAACAGATTAGTCATATATGTTGCAACAGATTACTAATCTGCGCAACATATTAGTCATATATGTTGCAACAGATTACTAATATGTGCAACAGATTAGTCATATATGTTGCAACAGATACTCATCTGTTGAATTCACGTTACATGTTTTATCCATTATTAAAAAACAGCAGTAGCAGATACATCCAGATGAGAAATTCAACTAAAAAATAACAACATTAAAAAAATAACAAACACCAACAAATCAAATTCCTCATTTTCGTCATAACTTAAAAGCCCTGATTTTTTACTTGTGAAATCGAAAAGAAACGATGAAGAACTCGAAGTTGTTGTCGCAGGAGAATGTTGTCACGTCGACTGAAGGTTGAAAGTAAAAAAGGAATGGGCAAGAACTCAAAACTATTTGTTGTCAGAGGTTGAAGTTGCACAAGATTGAAGGGAGAAATTTGAAAAGTTGTTGGTTGAGAGAACTTAGAGAGAGAAACTATCGAGAGAAAGAGAGAAGAGAGAGAGATTGATTTGTAGAGGGAGGAAAGTTTTGTGAGTGTGGGTTAATTTGTATTTTTGAAAAGATTAAAAAGTTTAGAAAATATTAATCAAGTCCACAATTAACCAAATCAAGTTTTTTAATTATGTTTGACCCTTTAAATTGATTAATGTCACCAATATTTCATTCAAGACTTAAAAGACACCTTTCCTTCAATTTTCTAAACTTACTTTAGCATTTAAACCGACCTTCATTTATTTACCTCCTTAACATCTTCAAAGTGAATTAATTTTAACCCTAATGCTGACATGACATTTAAAAAAAAAAGAAAAAAATGCGTGAATTTTTTTATTTTTAATTTTAAAAGCCTATATATATATATATATATATATATATATATATATATATATATATAAATTCCTCCTTCTTCACCCATCCCACCCGCCAACACCCCTACCCCACTTCTCCCTTCAACTGCCATATCCACCACCATCACCACCAACAACCCTAACTCCAATTTCTCATTCAATTACCAAAGCTGCACCCCCCCACACACATCAACCCTAACCCCAATTTCTCCTTCAATTACCAAAGCTAGCCCCCTACCCCCCTTTCTAATTTATCCTCCTTCAACCCGTTAGATCAATAAAAAAAGAATGAAATTGAATTTGAAAATTAAAAAACCTACATGGTTTGAATATTTGGTTGTTGATTTTAGAGAATTTGGTGTTGATTTGATCGAATTTATCAGACGGGTTGAGTTTTTAATCACTATTTTATGGTGTTTTTCGAGAATGATAATGGCGTTTTCCGGCAAAAATTCGCCGAAAAATCTAGCGTAGGTGTGCAGATGTAGCTGTATGGGGCTGGACGGAGGTGGATGGGTGTGTGTGCAGGTGTGGCAGTGTGGGGGTGGACGGGGTATGTGCAGGTGTGGCGGTGGATGAGAGTTGGGGGGAGGGAAGGAGGGGTGGTTATGAAAAAGATGGAAAATAAGGGGTGGGGGTATTTTTTAATTTAAAATATTTTATATATATTTAAAATTATGTATGTATGTATGTATATATATATATATATATATATATATATATATATATATATTATATTATTTAAAAAATACTTTATTTACGTGGCTCCGACATGGCAGTAATGTGGCGCTGGTGTGTCTTCGAGTGTAATGCACTCTCCGTTAT
>NW_025875518.1:0-2320 GCF_002878395.1 Capsicum annuum
AACATGAACTGAGTAAAATCTATAAATTCTGATATACTGAGATAACTGAAATCTGTATGTTTTGGTCAAACAACACTAAGACTGACGAAATCAATTACCCTAATAATATACTCTTCTTTCGTTTCTTTCTTTTAAGCGTGAAGCTGAAATAAGGGAGTGGGTGGGGCTCACTCTTTTTAAATCCTCTTAATTAATAATACATAGATGGCCAAATTACCCCTTTACCCCTCATTAAAAGGTCTGAGTTATTACACTGATCCAAGCTCAATCAATCTTACTTAAAGTAGAATGGAGCTCATGCCGAGTCCAGCGTCTCTAGCTTTGCTACCTTTGCTACCATACCACCCAACCCGAGTCTAACTCTCTAATATTTTCTTCCACGTGTAATATGTTGGGAATCTTACAGAAAGTATATTCTTGATCACAAACCTGTAGAGAATTCTTTAAAGCTTGAGGCATATTAGAGATACTGTCCTTAAGGGTATTTCATCTGGGATGGGTGTATTCAACAAAAACTAACAAAGATTCATTTAAAAAAGAAAACCAACACAACGGAATATATGAAGAAGGAATTTCTCTTTATATCACTTGATTTCTCTCTTTCACCAAATGAAAGAATACAAATTTATATAGGTAAAATAATATCATCCCCTAAGTATGACAGGCACCAATGGTTAGCTTCAAGACAATAAAAAGGTATAAAGATTGATAATAAATAGAGATGATAATGTGAAATCATTGTAATGATAATGTCTAATTTTAGCTCATTTTAGTCCAAATAACTTTTGTGCTAAGTATAGCCCAAACCTTAACCCAACTTATTTTAATTTGCTCGATTTCAGGCTTATTAATTATATAGGTAGGTTTTCCTCCCAATAAAATAAGAATCTGTATCTTACCAATCAACTCTAATACTCTGATTAGTGAGTTTTGCAGCAAAATCAACCATGAGTAGAGAGACAACTAACGTATTGCCGGAGTACATCATTTACAAAATATTATGTTTTCTTCATTATGAAGAAGCAACCAAGATGCGTTTTGTCTCCAAAACATGGCTATGAGCGTGGTCGACTCTTCCCAATTTAAATTTCATGTTTCCTTCTCAAGGTGATATGAAAAGCTTGGACAATATCATGGAGAGAGATGGGGAAAATCCCTATAGAAAAGTTTGAATTATCAAATATGTCTGTTAATTCTGAACTTCTCTTTATGATTGTTAAATGTATTGATATTGCACTTCAGACTGGTGTAAACAATCTTGTCCTTACCTATATATCATTACCTCTTGCCTATTTTCACAATCTTGGCAGCAAAATCTGTAAGAGAATTGGTTCTGTTTTGTTGTACTCTTATGCCTTTTCTGTTATCTAATGGTGTAGTGAATTGCAATTCTTTGAGAAAGCTTTCTATCTGGTGTTACATTAGATGAAAACATGCTTCAGGTTCTACTTAATAGCAGTCCCTTGATTGTCTCGTTCAATTTAAGGTATTGTGTCGGGTTGAAAAAGATTGAGCTGCTAAATCTTCAAAAGATCAAGTCAATTTCAATTGACAAAGAAAGTGAAAATCAGTGTGTTAAAATTCAGACACCAACTCTTGAACACTTGTTTTATTCTGGCGATGTATCTGGAGAATCGGATGTTGTTGAATGTGAGAATCTGAAATCTCTAAAATTATCAAATGTGTATATACATGATGGATTTCTACAGCACCTTATTTCTAGATCTCAGTTCCTTGAGAGTTTAATATTAGTTAATGTTTCTGACCGGTTGGGGTGGTTTAACATTGGCAAGAATCAGTCCTTGAAGATCTTGAACATTCAGAATTGTTATGGAACAATAAAGATTGACGCTCCAAATTTGGTATCAATTGAATTTGAAGGATGTCAAATTCCTGAACTTAAATTTGATAGAATCAACCCATCTGAAGCACTCAAAAATCGTTCTTAGCTGTGACAACAATGTAAATGCAGCATGGTTAGGTAAATTGAGGAAGTTTCTATCAAACTCGACCTCTTGGTTTCAGGTTTCCCTTTATTTCCCCAGCTGCAGAATTATCAACATGAATTATTGGGAACTCCACCACAGAGTTGCTACGTCTCAAGTAGATGTTTTAAACCTAGATATACGATCATCAATGGAGTGCCCAGCTTTTGTGGATGCTTTTCTATTGAGTTGTCATCCCAGGAGACTCTACCTACGCTCTAGTATTAAAATGAATAAATGTTTCATCGGTCGTTTGATATATATGAAGAATTCGACTCATTGTTCTTCTAAGAACTCCCACACCCAAAGAATGAAGGTGGCAGAAATGCGGATGT
>NW_025875519.1:0-3418 GCF_002878395.1 Capsicum annuum
ACTCACCATCATGATAGATGTGGAAGACAATTGCGGTCCTGGTATAACCTGCCATTCAAGGATATGATTCACTGGCACTGTATCAAAAATTTGATAGACGAATATCTCCTACATTATTCGCTTTAATAAGAGACAAGGGAGAATCTTCGCAGGCGGACAAATCTCCTTCACCGTGAATAACCACTTCTTGCCTGTCATGCTCAAACTTAATTATTTGGTACAGTGTAGATGCAACCGCCTTGGCCTTATGGATCCACAGCCTTCCCAACAACAGATTTTAAGAGGAGTCTATATTCATACTTGAAACTCTATGGCGAACTCAATAGGCCCTATGATCAACATTAGTTCTATTTCGCCAATGGAGTTTGATTTTGCACCATCGAAAGCCCTGACACATACATTGTTGGGCCTGATCCTCTTAGCACCAATATTCAATTTTTGCAAAGTAGAAATAGGGCATATATTTTCACCTGAACCTCTATCAATCATAACATCAGTGACGTAGAAATCTTCGTACTTCATTGTAGTGTAAAGGCCCCGGTTATGCCCTGTACCTTCAACAGGCAATTCATCATCAGAAAATCTGATCCGATTGACCTCAAAGATTTTTCCAACCATTTTCTCAAGCTGATTTACTGTAATCTCCCTAGGAACATATGCTTCATTTAATACCTTCAGTAAAATATCACGATACTCCTTGGAGTGCAACAACAAAGATAAGTGGAAAATTTGAGCAGTGGGTTTCTTCAACTGGTCTATTATTGAATACTCTGGCAATTTCATCTTTTTTAAAAATTCTTCGGCTTCTTCTTCGGTGATAGGCTTTTTGATAGATGACGGTCCACTCACAATTGGCTTGAACTTTCTTAAACTTTGAGGCATGAAGCATCTTCCTGACCGAGTCAAACCCCCTATCTCATCTACATTTTCTACTAATTCTTTCCCATGATAGGTTATCAAAGTCCACCCATAATTCCAGGGAACCCTTTTCGTATAAACTATCGGAGGTTGGGTCACCGGTTTGAGTACAATAGGCGCTGCCAGCGTTCTTTTCACCATCAAGATGGGATTACTCGGAGCTCCTACCACTGTTAACTTAGGTTTATCCTAACTTAAATCAACATACCTTCTGGCACCTTGCACCATGATCAGGGGTTTCTTTGTGCTTTCTTGGGCTTTATCTTCTCTCATTCCTTCCTGGCTGAATAACATTGCTTTCAAAGACTCTGCTATATTCACTGATTTCTCCTCAATGGTCTGTATCTTGACGATAGGCTTATAACACCTTGATGACTCTTTCCCATCATATATCAATTCTAACATGTTGGTTTCAGCATAGGTTGGCAGCGGATTCTGGTTAATGTTTGGACTCTCCAAAGCCTGGACCACCGTCTGATTTATGTCAATTAAATCTTGGACAACTCTTTTTAAATGCCAGCTTTTCTAGATATCATGGCCTGGTATGTTAGAACAGTACGCACACCTTAAAGAATAATCAAGATTCCTTGGCAGTGGATTTGAAAGCCTTCCTTGAATTGGGCTTAAGACCTTCAACTTTCTCAACCTATCAAACAAGATAGTATATGACTCTCCAAGAGGTGTTAATTGATTTTTGACCGCCTTCTCTTTCTTTTACTCGAACCTAGGTTGGAAACTGGGTCTGGAGGGGTTTTGGTAATTCGGTGGAGCGGATGGATGATTTTGTGAAGCTTGCGCGCGCCATTGTAGGTAAGAAGTGGTTTGGGCATATGGCTGCGTGCTATATATGGGTACAATGGTGGTGGAATGGAATATAAAGGATTTTGTGGAGGGTAGTAATGGTGGGGAGGAGTAGACTTGGGCTGGGGATTAGGAATAGGGGCGAGGTGGTCTTTTGGGATAGGAATGGATTCCAGCTACGACAGTCGCCACGTCCTCTTTCTTCTTTTTACTTCCGAATGCAGCAGATCCACCTTGAATAGCTTGTGTGGTGGCTTTCAATGTGGCAAAACTCACTATTCAGCCGGTCTTGATTTCGTCCTTTATCATCTCCCTCATTTTGAGGCCTTCAATAAAATACTTTCCCATTATCGAAAGTAAATGTTGAAAATAGGTCTCATCATGTGCTTGAATGATAGCCTCTACCAACTTACTTTATTTTATTGGAGGCTTTACCCTGGCGTCCTGTTCACGCCACCTTATCGCATATTCCCTAAGACCTTCAGTGCTTTTCTTCTTCATGTTGATCAAGGATTTTTCGTCGGGAATCAGGTTTATGTTATACTAAAAATGTTGGACAAACTCAGAAGCTAAGTTATCCCAGCTGTTCCACTTGTCGATATCTTGATCGATAAACCATTCTGAAGCCAGATTAGAAAGACTCTCGCCAAAGAAAGTCATGAGCAGCTCTTTTCTTCCTCCTGCAGCCCTCAATTTGTTGCAATAACGTCTCAAGTGTGCCACGGGATCATCGTTCCCTGCACACTTCTCGAACTTGGGCATTTTAAAACCTAGGGGAAGGTTGATGTCTGGGAACATGCAAAGATCTTTATAGGAAACACTCTTATAACCTCTGATTCGCTGCAAATTCCTCATGGCCTATTTTAGACTTTTCAACTTCTGTACTATGACTTCCTATTCCTTTGTTGCGACAGGTTTCTTCATATAAAATGGAAATGCAGGTGGCTGAGTGTACCCATACGATTCATTCATTCTCAAAGTAGGCTCCGAGGTATAATATTAACTATCTGCAACCTTCAATACTGGCTCACTAGCAGACCGAGGAAGCCCCATTGTCGAATGCACAACATATGTGGGAGCTTTAGGTGGTAGCGGAGCCACGAATACCAGTGTGATTGGTGGCGCCGGCTGAGCAGCAGGTCTTGATTGGGGAGCTACCAAGGGCACACTAGAACTGCCAGGATAATAATGTCGTGGAGTGAATCCTGGCGCGTGCTCAGGTGACTCAGTAGGAGCAGAGAATTGCACCTGAGAGAGCGGTGTACAATTAAAGATATTCCCAAGGCCTTCAGGGAGCGGAGAAGGAGGCATTTCACTGGACCATGCCCGGTGCAAATCTATAAATTGTTGCCTGAGCCTTACTACCTCATCATTGTGTTCTGAACTTTCTTCCCTGTGATCCTGATTCGGGTCAATGAGCGAATTTTCAATCTCCCTATTAGCCATGGCAAGCTTTACTTTGGATCTAGTGAAGTATGGGTGACTAGACAGAGTGCTGCGAACCTACCACTGTTATCTAAAAGAACATGCTCATCAAAGACGACATCCGTTAGGATTTGGGCACACAACAAGCATGAGAATCACATTGGTTAAATTGTCCTAAATTCATGTTCATTTCTACCAGCTTTTGAGGGTAGAGAGGTCATTTTAAAATCATCCCGATTTTTATGTACACTTATTTGCTTCTTTCCTCCCAACA
>NW_025875520.1:0-1720 GCF_002878395.1 Capsicum annuum
TATTTCATGCACGGATTTAGTATAGCACCAACCAAGTAAATAGGGGGAATCGAAAAAAAATATTTTTTAAATTTAGCAAACATGGCACCAACAGCTTCTTTGTAACCTTCTTTATTTTTATATTCTTTGAGCAAACCAGAAATATCGGCTATATATGCCAAAATATTACAAACTGTAGGATAATAAGCACCAAAAAATTCAACCGTAGCTATATAAATTTTTTTCAAAAACTTAATAAGATCATTAATTACAGCCCAGTCAGAATCATGTAGCATGTAGTGGGTAGAATCAGCAAACAAACCACAATGTTAGTTAAAAGATAGTGTAATAGGAACTCTATATTTATAACAAGTTTTTAAAAAATCATATGTAACATTCCATCTAGTATGACATTCTTCGGGCATCAATATCGATGCAAGTCCATTTTGTTTACATTTAAGTTCAAAGTCTCTAACTCTTTTTCTACGATTATTTCTTTGAATAAAACCAATGGCAAGCTGAATTTTTTCAATATAAAGCTCAAAAAACTCAAGACCATCTCTTACAATTAAATTATAAATATGACAAGCACACTTAACATGAAAAATTTCAAGTAACGGCGGAGATAGCTTAGATTTTAACTTTGTTATAGCAGTCTTGTTGTTAAAAGCATTATCAAAAGCAATGCATAAGATTTTATTTTCAATACCTTAAAATTCTGCAACTTTACCAATCGAATCAGCAATAAAATCTCTGGTATGTTTACTATCTTCATCATATAAAAAAACAAGAATACATTTTTGCATAAGAAAATTACTATCTATCTAGTGACAAGTAATGGTTAAATAATCATTTTAATTTACAGCACGACCAAGATCAGAAGTTAGGGACATTCTACATTGAATATTTTTTAATATATGTTGATAAATAAAAATAATATTGTATGAAGTCTAAAAATATTGGCTCTACAAGTACTTCTAGGAATACCATTAAACATAGGATTATAAATTGCTTGAATATAATGAATAAAGGCATCAGAAGAAGAAAAACTAAAAGGCAAACAACCCACAGCTACCATTTTTTTATTTTTTTCGGTCCCTCAATTTATTATACTTCTTCAGTACCTGACCGGTTGCTGGGTCCATTCTAGTTTGTGTTAGCCCACCAACATCCGCACCGCCTTGTGCAATTTTTAACTCTCTATCGTGATTATCACTTGTATGTCTCATTAACGTATCCGTACCCCTTTGTTTGCCTCCTTTTTTATGCTTATATATTTGTTGACAAATATTGCATTGCACCTCAATATCCGATATACGTTCAAAAAATTATCATGCAATACTAGTTGTTTTACGAGCTCTTGGGGCACGGGGAGGACGGGGAGGAAGATTAACCGATTTAGATCTAACGTTAGCATTTTCTACTGCGGGTGTCTCACCAATATTTTCATCATCTTCATCTAAATTAACCGCATCTACTTCATTTTTTTCTTTTATACCGTAATTTTTCTGAGCTTCTACATAATCCATATCGTGAGCACCTACACCTATTTCTTCATGAAAAGGTTGACTAAGCAGTACTGGAGGCGGAGGCACACGGGTGTATCTATTACTTGAACTGCCCCTACCGCTAGTAATTCGCTTTTTACTACCACTACCACTTCCGGGATAAAAAATTTTAACACCTTTAGTGGCGAGGTTTCTTAATTTATCCATAATATAAATTAAACTAAAAAAATTCA
>NW_025875521.1:0-2766 GCF_002878395.1 Capsicum annuum
TGAAAATTTGTTACCTGAAAAAGCAAAGTTGTCTGAAAGTTATGTAGGTGTTATCTGACAAGTGAAAGGGATGCAATACGGGAAAACCATAAACTAATTAATTGTAACCAAACAATAAACTTTATACATAAAAATACATATCATACACTTATTAGTTTGAAGCATGCATTCTACGCATGTAAGTATCTTCTAACAAGGTCGTATCATTAGGAATCTTTTATTTACGTCTCGAAGAAGATTCAACGTGTGGCATGAGTGTATATACATTTTATACTAATACAAGAATCATCACAATGTATCATACTACAACATAACTTTGTTTAAAGTTGATATGCAAGTAACAAGTTTTCTATGCTAATTTGTGTTTAATTAAGTACCAGAATATATAGTTTGTTTATTCTGCTACAAAAATTTTAGGCTTTCAAGTTTCAAATTAATCAGAATAAGAAACAAAACATGTGGAAGATGTTGAAGACAAAATCCAAAATTGTGTGAATGAAGAATTCATGTATCATAGCAGTTAGTTGGTGAGAGAGATATAGACAACCAAGTCTTCTTGACAATTTTGTTTCAACAAAAGTTGACAATTAGTAATTAAAAAAAAATCTACAGAAAAAGGTGCTCAGAAATTTCTTTCTCCCAGTCCTATTTATGTTCTTTTGTTCTCTTTTTAAAAAAATGTGACTAAATAGTTTTTCTATCGGATTATTTATTGATTGGTGATATGAAAAGAAAATACTTTTTAAAAACTGAATATAATTAATTTTTAAAAATATATATGGAACCGGCCAAATCCCACTAGGTGACTTGTTCAAAATATGACGAGTCCAACCTAATAATACTTAAGACTAATTAGCTGCAGTTCCAACATAATTTGACATTTTGACTTAATTAATACTAAAGAGTACCAATACGAACTCATGTTATGTACGTAACTTTGCTAAACTTTAATTTGTTTTCTCAAGTTGTACAATTTATATAGGAGTATAATTAAGTAGATAATAACAAGACGAACACACGGGGCAGAGCTAAGTAGGGTCCAGGCGGTTCATTCGAATCCCGTTTGACAGAAAGTCACATATTTATATATACATGATTGAAATTATTATTTTTTATGTATATACTTTAGATTGAATCCCTTTAACTTGTTTGTATTTTAATTTTTACATATTTTAAATTCCATGGAGAAAAAACTTGGCTCCGCTATTGCAAACACAAAAATGACCATGAAACGTTCACATGAGTTGGACTGATTATTTTCATATATTTTAAAACATGGACAGAATTGAAAAAGAAGAGATTAATGAAGTGAAAAGGCGATGAATAAATCCAAGAAGGAATACTTCCATGTGAAAAAAGATAAGTTTGGTTTGGCTGGCATTCCACAATGATATTAATCAAATTGAAGAATATCATATGATAACATTACGTGTGTGTATACCAAGGTAACAAAGGAAATTTCCTAGCGTGTCCGGAGTTAAAAGGGACACTTTTTCAGTCTTAAGAGTTAAAACGGACACTACTTTAAGTTTGGATACAAAATAAACAGTTTGCCCATTTTGGGGCAAACTATAGCTAACACCGTTTGTCAGTCGTTTGGGGTGAAAAATTGCTATTATGGTTTGCGCAAAAATGGGTAAACTATATTTCTTAAACTTGATATGTATGCCGACACTTGATATTGATTTAGTTTTTTAATATTAAATTATTTTTTATTTTGAAATATCATTTCTATATAAATATATCAAATATTGTCAAACAATAATAGTTAAAATTATAAGGCTAAATATATAAAATATGATTGATTGAATATCTTACCTGACTTGAGATATTTAGGATTTTCAGGATTCCATAGTGCAACCCGAACAGAATCATTATCTCTAAAACATGCAAAATCATTTGGATCTTCTTCTGTGTGATCCAAATAAGAAACGACGTCAGGATGATAATTAATACTATCATCATGTGAAGGAATAGTGCTATCGTCCTCATCTGAATTATCATCATCATTTGACATTTGATCATCACCATCTAAACTATCTCTCTATCGGACTCATGATCATCTGTGTCATTAGCTAGCTCATCGTTGTTCACAGTTTTTGTGAATTGAGTCAATGTAGGGTTGTATGTCTGGGTAGACGTTTAACCTAAAAAATAATAGAATTATAATTTTATTTTAAAGTAAAATTAAAATAACACTGCTAGGGTTTTTCAACTTCATTTTATTTTTTTAAAAAAATTATGGTTTGTCCATTTATGGGTAAACTCCATTATTAAAAAAAACACTACTAAAAAAAAGAGAAAAACCGACCACAAGTGGTTGGTTTTTTCCAATTTCCGAATAAAAAACTGATCAAAATTTTGTGGTCAAAAAAGTAGTGGTTGCTTTTTTAAAAACCGACCACAAGTGGTCGGTTTTTAAAAAAATATATATTTATTTTTAAAATACATTATTATTTTATTTTAATTAAAAAAATATTTTTAGGGAAAAAAACGACCACATGTGGTCGGTTTTTATATAATTAATAAATAAATTTATTGAAAAACCGACCACATTTATATAATTAATAAATAAATTTATTAAAAAACCGACCACATGTGGCCGGTTTTTATTAAAATTAATAAATTAATTTTATTAAAATCGACCACTTGTGGTCAGTTTTCTGCAAAAAAAATATGGAAAAACCGACCACTTATGGTCGGTTTTTTTGAAAATTAAAAAACAAATTGCAAAATCGAAATACAGCATGCAACAACAACAATATC
>NW_025875522.1:0-3284 GCF_002878395.1 Capsicum annuum
TAAATAAAAATTAGGAAGAGAAATCATTCAATAAAACTATACCTTGTGTTATCAATCAAGGTAGGATCTTGAAGAAAATGTAGAGAATGGAAATAGAAAGAAGACAGATCCAATTCTTACATTTTAAAAATATTAAAAGAAACTTTTTTAACTTCGTCTAAATATAGCAAAGAGTTTAAATACTTTTCATATTCTTAGGCTATAAACTTAGGAATGCACAATCACTTTGTAAGCAGGTGGAAGCCTTTATAATTTTGAGAGTTATGTTATAAAATATAAATTAAGAATAAGAAGGAGAGAGAAGAGAGGGAGTGTGAACCTAAATATGCCAATATATTTAAAAAGAAACCAATCTATGCCACTGATTTAAAAAGTTACAAAAATAGACTGTTTGTGCAAAATAAATGCACAATATCCTTTTTTCCGTCTTGAAACCTGATACAAGAATAAACCAAGGAAGACATAAACACACTTCCAAAACAGTCCATAAACTCAATGAGCCGAGAATCCTTTAGGAGACCACTCTCGGATTCACTAAATAGAACAAGAAAGAAGGGATTTCATCAAGGTGTTTATCACACCAAATCAGTCAACCAAACTATTGTAGCAACAATAAGATGATGAACAACATAATATGATACCAACAACAGGAGATACGGCTTGAGTTTACAAGAAACAAGAACCATACGAAATACAAGATTACAATAAGATAAAGATAGATAGATAGATAGATAGATAGAGAAATGAAGATATAATATTAAGAACCCAAGAACATGTTAAGATCTTGGACCCTTAACACTACACACTTCAATCACCTAACTCTTACAAAGACACAACAGAAAGGATCACCTCTCAACCACCTAAGTTTTCAATCAAATGCAAACACAAGTGAAACCTCACTTGTCTAAGCCCTAGTTTCGGCTTAGGAGCTCTCTCTCTCACAAGAGAACTGTTCTTCAATATCTTAAAACAACCAAAGAAATAACTATAATATTCTATTTATACTACATTACAATAACAGATAAAATGCCAAAAGGTCCTTTTAGTAACTAGCCTTCAAAAATATTCAAAAGTGTCATGATCATGATCATACTTGTATCAAAACCGTTAAAATAGGATAGTGCACTTAATAAGTGCATTATCCATTTTCTATATGGATAGTGCACTTTGTAAATAAAATTGCACTTATTGTCAAATCCGACTTTTTCTCTTTACTTTCACTTTTTTCTCCACATTTTAAAACCCTAAATTGACTTTTTCTCCATCGTTTTCTCTCTTTTCTGTTACACTAACTCAAATATGATGGTCCCATCAAATCCTATGGTCCTCACTTCTCTTTGAATAACAAAACTTCGATGGTCCCCTTCACTATTGTCCAATCTTGCTGAAAAGAAAAAAGTACAGATTCTTCAACGACGTTGAAAAAAGTTAAGCTTTTTGATTGTTTAAAATTAATAGCTTAACTTTGTTCGATGTTTAGCTTTTTGTTGTTTAACTTTTGCTTAGTTGTGTAGAAAACAGTCGAAAAAGGTGTAGTCGGAGAGATCTTTTGCTAGCCCAAGATCGTTAATTACGATCAGAAGATTCAACTAAGAAGAGGAAGCTATGAAAAGAGAAGGAAGAACTTTAATATGGATAACACTACTTGAATTGATTTTTTTTTTTGGTTGGTTACAAATATACAAGACACTTTCCTATTTATACTAATCTATGGATGGTTCTAGAAATTCTTCTATATACATCTATAAGAATATTCTAGCAAACTTTATCTTCTAACTATCTAAGAATAATCTAGACATTTTCCTAAGATAATTATCCTAAATATTATGCTAGAGTATTCTAGAGACTTTACTACAAAACTATGATGTTAATTCACAAGATTATTCTAGAAATGTTAACTAGAAAACTATGATATTCATTCTTCCAAAAAATCTACTTTAGATATTTTTCACACTCCTCCTTAAAGTGATTTTTTGGAAGCTATCCCAAACTTGTTGTAGAAGAACTCAAACGAAGATTTGAACCATGCCTTGGTGAAACTCTTAGCAGTTTTTTCCCAACTCCTTTTTCTCCTTCCAATGATGAAGATTTTTCATCATCAATTTGTCCTTGCTGTGTTTTATGATGTTGAGTTCTCGAGCTCCCGCTTTCTCCGAACTCCTCCACAACTTTATTACCTGGAGACACACATGTGATGAAAAAATTTGGTGCTCTAGAATTCAAGATTTTAGAACCTACTCTTTCTAAAGCAACTCCATAACATAAGGATATTTATCTGTATCAGTCTCCTTATTTGATTCAATGACGATTTAATCATTAATTTTTTGTGAAGCCTTAGAATCATAATAGGATCCATCACTAGATTTCATTTCTAGCTCTTCAATCATATTATATATCTCTCCATCTAAAATTGGGGCTTCATCATTCATTAGATCTTTAGCTTCTTCATCAACTTTCAATATTTGCACTGAGTCAATGATTGACCTTGATATGATGGATGATTGACCAGAGAGTTCAACTTCTACTACGTCTCCCTTAATAGTTTCTCCGATAATGCATCATTGCCAAATTGATTTTCAGACACTGTCTTCTCAAAATCTACTTCAACATCTTTCACATTCAGACTTTTATGGCTAATTTCAGGATTTGCTTCTTTGATTTCTTCGATAGCAGCTACCACATCTCCGGTATGAATATTTTCAGTATGCTCTTTCTTTTTATCCATGTCTTCCTTCTACACATGATAGATTGTATTACATATGATACAATTAAGGCATTTATTGCTCGACTCTCAGCTTCTAAGCATCTTTCCCAACCTTCTTCTTCTTCAACATCTTTTTCAGTATGAACTATGTTGCTCCCCGTGGCTAGACAATATCTTCTTATATGTCCTATTTTTCCACACCGATAATATCTAAGAGGCTTTTTATAATTGTTAAAATACTCTTCCTTCTTGAGTGGTGTTCGCCAAGTCATTCTCCAACATTTGTAGCCAGGCCTCATTCTTCTTATTGAATAACTGATCGAGCATCTTCCAAATATCATGAGCTAATTTATACCTTATAATATGGTTAAATAAATTTAAGGAGATAGACCTCTTCAAAATGAACTCTGCCTTCGCATTAATCTTCTTCCACTTTTTGTATGCACTACTATTATTTGATCCGTCTTTCGGAGGACTTATGTTACTCCTCTTAACAACATCCCACAAATCCTCTCCCACAAGGTATGATTCTATACAAGTCTTCCATACCTTGTAATTGGACTGATTCAACAACTCCATT